>NW_018020611.1:983950-1043278 GCF_002006095.1 Pseudomyrmex gracilis
TATCAGTAACCTCGGAAATCGAGTTTCAGGCTGCATTATCGAGCTCAGCCCGGGATCATCCCCGCGGCATCGCGCGATCGCGTGCAAAGTGTTATTGGAAATTACAATTTTGATTCAATAACCCCGGCCCGCGACCCGCTTACAAAATTTACCATTGTGATTTCGACAAAACGATCCCGAAGCGGATTAGCAATAATAACGTGACGCGATACCGTCGCTTCGACGAGAGAGAAGGCGGAAGAGAGAGAAAGAGAGAGAGAGAGAGAGAGAGAGAGAGAGAACGGAGGAGGAGGAGAAATGAATGAATTCGTAGATCCGACTGATACGCGCGTGATTCGACTGATATTAAAATCGACTGCCGCCATAATCGCACATATATTAAACAAAGTATATTGAGGATACATTCGTGTATTATTCCCTTGTGTTACATACATCTAATACATTAATACGTAACGCGTAATATTCGTAGTCGCAACTTTTACGCGACCGCCACGCATTAATTTCACAATTTTGCATGTACACGTGCAAATAATGTTACTAGAATCTATTAACTTATTGAATATTCAATTACCGGTCACATATATGTATTTATCGCGTTATTTAACAAAATTAAACAGATAAATACAGTACTTCACATCAATAAGAGAGTAGTATACTGTGTCTGTCGATATCTACAGTGAGTCTATGTTAAATAAAATAAATAGCATTATAAAGAGATGAGTATTCACAAATATTGCGTATATAATTAAAGTATGACATTAGTTTCTATTAAAAGTATTCTTTTTCTTCTTGCTACTTAAATAATTATTTATCTCAAATAATTATTAATAGGTTTATACATAATCGCTATCGTTTATTCGTTATCTATTCCCGATTCAAATCATCTATTTATAAAGCAATTAATGAAACTCGCGTATTAAATAATTAACTTATTTGCGTATGTTTAAATGTCACCAACAGGCAACGCGATAATGGATTTTTCGTTAATCATGCACGATCACGCATTCGACAGATTGCGATTCACAGATCATTGCGGTGCTGATAAGTACCGCTAATAATTTATTGACGGACGTTATCGATGAGCCCCCGACACCTTGGAAATGCGATTATCAATAGCGCGCACTCTAATAAACGATGTTTAGAAAATCGGATAACGTGCCGGCGCGTCCCAGAGAATTATTTCAATTTCAATGGAAGAATCGCGTGTTATTTTCAAACGCAACCGCATTGTTTTTATTGCATCGCAAATTTATTCAAAATTCAAAATAAAACACAAATATGGCGCAATAACCAAAATAAAATCTGAAAATATTAAATACAGAGAGAAAGAATGTGAAAATCGTAAAACATACGTGCTATGTAAACCCCAGGAATGTACCGACGATATATGAAATTTACTTGCAGAGCGCGATGCAACGTATATATGCGTGAGGGATGCGCATTTATTAAATTATACTAATTGTTCTAACCAGTAATTGAAAACTGAACAAATAAATGTTCAACGCGTTTCATAAGATCGTCATGTGCGCGCATGTATGTGTGTGTTCAGAAAATATATATATATATAAACTATTTAACGAGAGCAATTCACCGTTAACAAGTCGGCCAACTCTCGAGCGTGTGTGAATGTTATCAGAAAAATGGTATAGAATTTCTGTGAGAGACTCGTTATTGCTGCAGCTTGACCATTACGTGATTCCAGAACCGTGTAAATTCGCTACGGAAGTAACGATTGCCGAGTAACCTAATATTTTAGTAATTCGCAAGCGACGAGAAACGGGACTTTATTAAATTACGGCAATTAAGCTCACACGTAATGGAAAGCTACGGATACGGACAAGAAAGTAAATGTGGTTAAAATTCTCGAATGTGCTAACACGCAAACGGATTATATTTAAGCAGTTAACAAATGAAAATTTGATGTGTAACTTTGAGCTATTTAAAGTCTGAAAGAAAAAAAATATATATATAAACACATCTCTCCGATTATTCTATATGAAAAATTAAAGGACGAAGTAACAAAGTCTATCGTCAAAACGTCTTAAGACCCGCGCTTTGTGTTGACTTGTATGTGATATCGCAGACGAAAAAAGAGATAACTTAATAATCCAATACTCTTTGTGAAAGTAGAAAAAAAGATTAAAAAGAGACAAATATTCATTAAAATACGCGCTCGCGAAAAAAGCATGCCATTGGACGAGCATGAAAATTACTCGGAAACGAATCTAAAGAATTACAGACTGGTGTGCATAGATAAGCCCGGCCCGGCAACACAGACTTTAACGTCGTTATTCAATTATGAGCACGACGAATTTGTACATGGCGGTTTGGCACGCGTGCGTGTCAATCTGGAAATTTCCCCCTTGCCCTCTCGGGATCGGTTTTCCAGTTTCCAATTTCCCGAAATTCGCCAACCGCTTCTATACCGTCGGCTGTTTCGATCGGCCGTACCACCGTTGCAATTTGTCACGGTTCTCTAACCATCGACGTACTAACCAGCGTGGTGGTTACGAGAAAAGCAGCCTCCTCCCTATCCGACGCCGAAACTCTATTCGCCACCGTCCTCTCTCTCTCTTTCTCTCTCTCTCTCTCTCTCACACACACACACACACACACACACACACACACACACCCTTCGACAAAGTAAACGATGTAAAATTAGCGACAATTATTAAATTACAACGTTGGCCACCAACTAATTACCACGAACCCCACTGGTATTAACAGATTTTATATCGAACAGAGAAATCCGATTAGTAGCAACTGTCGAGCAATCGATGCCATTGCCCAGCGCCGAACAACTTCGGTGGCTAACGATCGCAATTAATTGTAATTGGCGACAACGGGAATATTTAAAAATATACACGATGTGTTTTTAACGATAAACCGTTTTTGTAACAAAAAATATCGAAAAAAAGAATCATCACACTTGATTTATTATTACGCGACGACGTGATGAAAAACCATTTGTGCAAGCCAAATATCAAATAAACGTACATCGTAACAGCCAGATACAATGATTTGTTTACAAATTAAGAGTTTACATTCATTAAAAAAACATAGATACACGCATAAGTTGCACTAAATAATTTAGTAGAAAATACGAAGGAAAATACGAAGAGCTTAAATTTTGTGCGTAGCGCTTCATTGATGTTATACATTTTGAGAATAGTTCATCACTGCCTCTCTTCAGTCAGCAGCTCTTATCACTGTTTCTCTTCACTGCGCTATTCGCGTAATACACGTTTTCTCACTCACTCACTCACTCTCTCTAACTCTAACTCTTTTTCTCTCCCGCCTGTTTCGCGTCCCGACCGCGAGGTGATATAGGAGTGGCTTTGCGGTGTTGCGCTACTCTCTACAAGGATAGCGCGAAACACGTTCCACCTTCCACATGCAGCTCGTTGCACACAAAAAGGTACCGAGAGCAGGCGAGAGGTGAATTACTAGTTGTGCGATCACACGTGGTGCTTCTGGCAGAGTTCGCGATCGAACGCGGCCGCGAAATCGATCGCCTGAGGGAACGACAGTCTGATTCCTGCAGCTGCAGTTACGTCTATTAATTTGCGGGAAACACCTGTGCGCGAAAAAACTTAAAAGTAAAACATCAGACTTCTCATCAAGTCTCTTGATTTTTAATCGTATTTGAAACGATTTCTATCACGAGTGCCTAGTTGTGTTAAAAAAATATTGCATCGCAAAATTGCCGAGTTCCACTTATTGCGATATAAAAATCCTTCGAACAGGAGATAAGAAACATTCGATATACGCGACAAATTTATCTCAACTGTCATTGTAAATATAATGCACTGAGCAATCGTATTATGTATATTGTACGAGCGGATTGCAAATGATTCAACAAAAGCGTTTAATTATTTGCGAACGCTACAGCACAATTACTATATTGTGTCACACATATGGCTTACGTAATGTTGTTTCCCGTTGTAATTATGCATTTTACCGAATTCACCGATATATCGACAGTGTTAATAACTCAACATTCATTGTGAACGATAATCCTGAGCTCTCTAAGAGGCGAGGTTTATCGACCTCCCTTTGCTGCTCCATAGCGCATGCATGCGTGAAAACGCGCGTTCTCTTCGTCGCGTACTGCTGCTTTGTTGCGCTATAATATTCTTGCACACATACTTTGTAAGCACATATTATTAAAAATATAAAGGGAAGATAAATATATGCGCGGAAATATCTCATGTTGCATTAATATTTTCTCTTGTGAAGATATAGAACAAAAAGAAAAAATTTCAAACGCTTTAACACGGATAATCGCACGTACCTGTGTAATTTCAGCTTTTTTTCGCAATGTATTTTCCGCGAAACTCCAGAAGAAGCGCGAAGATAATCGCTATTATCGCGAACTTGTTATTACAGAAACGAGAAGAACGAGAGAGATAATTTGCGTTGCGTAATAATCAATTAATTTTAAATACTGTGAGAGGATTATACACACACTTCTCTCTCTCTCTCTCTCTCTCTCCCTCTTACAAAGGCAGAAGATGAAAACGATGAGCGGATCAGAAGTGGATATAAAGTAGGGAAGTATTACGATGCACTGCTAAAAATTAATGCATCACGAGTGCGGAGCACGAAAACTTTATCGCGTTTTCTCATTTTCCGCGGGAAACAGGGACGAGTACCTGGGCTTAACCTTCCTATCCGGTTTTGCCCTACTTTGCCTTATTTAATTGGACAGCCCCATATCTTCTACCGTTTTCTCTTCATCGCTGAGAACCGGGCGCGGAATCTTCCTCCTGGTTGTTACACACTAGGAATATATGGAGAGAAACTCGCCTGTTTCATTAATTTATTCTACCTTATTGCAATAACGTCGCGAAATTACAGCGACGACGCGGTTGCGTTTGGACACGTCACAACATATCTATTCGCATATGCGTGTGCAGAGACGAGTTCGCGGCTCGCTTGCTCGCTCGTTCGTTCGCTCGTTCGCTCGGGAGCACAGATATCGTTTTGCCGGGCGATATCCAAGCGACGTCCTGGCCCCGGCAGCGTGGCGCAATTCCGAGAGAAATAGTAGGACGCATAGCAGAGCGTCAACCAACGGACCTCAGTAACCACAGATTTACGAGCGTCACGCTGGCCGCCGCAACGTAAAATTAGAACGCTTCCGGAAACGCGCCGTTCGACCCCTTTCTCCAAACGTCAGCCCCCGGAATCCTTCCTCATCGAGGGTGCGCGACGATTTAACTAGCGCCGTCGTCCTAAATCAGCCCGATTCTCCAAGGACGAGTCGACTGACGCGGAAGGGAAACACGGAGAGTGTATTGGAACTTGTAACATCGATGCGATAATTAAAACGGTTAGAGAATGAAAAGGTGTCTCTCTCATTCCACGATGCAATTAGCATCGAAAATAAGCCAAGTTTTGCGACCAAAGAGCGTGTGTTTCACAAATAATGTTAATTAGACTACTTCTCTCTTGATAAACAACTAATTATAAAATAAACAATGTAAACAATAAACAACTAATTGTAAGATCAACTTGTATACACGCTTGCTCGTCGCGCGCTAACTTGTTGGCTTTTAACACCTTTGAAGCTCCTAGTTTCAATTATGATTCGTTAACCGTAACTGCATAAGAGAAAGAGAGAGAGACTAGAACGCGGCGCGATGCGAAACGTTGTTGGCGTGGGCGTGCGCGCGCGCCATTGGTAATTAATAATTTACATAATACATATTTACGATGGCGTTGCGCGCGCGTTGTAAGTCCGACAAGTTCCGAGTCCGAGACGACGATGACGACGAGGTATGGGATACGGCGACGGCGCGGAAAGTTTACAGAATTAATTTACACCGGGCCGCTCACGAACAACGGTTACTGCGGGCGGTTATTTCATCCCCCCGGCGGTAGAACCACCGCATCGTCGTTCTCGTCTTCGTCGTTCTATGGTATATGCAACGAGTGTCCCACGCTGTTCTCTCCTGCCATGAATGAATGACGAGGTGATCCCTCGACACGACACCCGCGCGCGCACGTACGCACGCACACATGTACACAAACGACGAGCGCATCGAGAGAGAAAACAGACGAGGGTGAGCATCTGCGCGGAGTTACAGCGTCATTCTGCAAGTAGGTGGTACTACTTGAAAAGCCAACCGCCATTATCTGCAAGAGCGTTACGTCGCAAATGCAGCGCGCGAAATGCCAGACGCGCAGATAACGAGAGCTCGTTCCGATAGACGGATTTTAAGCTCCAAGATAATAGCTCACATTCAGGAACTATTGTGTAATCGAAATCAACGCAATGAAATCTCAAAACTAATAGAAAAATATTATAAATTGCGCATTATATTGCATATAGCGCAATTTTATTGTCACATCTCTCACGTAATAAGAGAGACGAAGAATGATAATAATAAAAAACTGAATTCTTGGAGCGATCTAATGCATTCGCGCGCATCATCTCTTATCGGGAGCTTTTATGAGCGAAATTACGTCGCAATGACAGGTCGAAATTAAAGCCGTTCGATGATGGATCGACTCTCTCTTCGTGGAGATCGACGAGACGTCGATCGAAACGGGCTTTTAATGCACTCGCAGCTTTCGGGTGTAATTTCGCGCGAAGAAAGTGAAGTTGGCACCTTCGAATCGGAAATTTCGTATCGATCTGTAATCTCTTCAATCGCCTCATCAAATCTACTTCTTAAAATTGATCAAACGCGAATAATATTTCTGTTTCTCTAAATATTTTCGATAATTTCGATGTGGGTTTGTCCACGTAACCCATGTTTAGGAAATCAACTCGTTCAGAGCAAAAAAGACTCGAGCGGAACTTTGTAATATATTTTAATTCTCGGCGGAAACATTGCGATAGAAATTAAGAGATGTGAGAATTGGGAAGAATGCAATTATATGATTTTCGCTCGCGTAAGAAAGTCTAATAAAGAAAATTTTTCGTTAGTCAGAAAGATGAGCTTCTTTCACGTTATTTGTTTTTCTCTATTCTCTGTAATGTTCTTTCTTCTGTTATTTTTTTCTTTTTTTTCTTTCTATCTTCTTGTCTCTTTTTTTCTTTTTTTTCTTTCTTCTTTTCTCCATTTCGACCGATTTTTTTGCATTAGAGATGACTCGGTTACGAGACATCGTAACAAACTATACTAATGAAAATCGTCGCAAGCACGCGCGTTTGCGCGAGACTATCCGTGTCCAACTCGGCTCGCAGTTAACTTTATCAGAGCCGTTTTTGAACGACAGTCGCGCGCAAAAGTTTTGCCTCGACGCAAATACGTGGACGACACGCGCGATACAATACCGTCAATTAAATCGAACGAGGAACCGCGCACTTGAATTGTTTCCGATAAGCGACCGCGTGAAACTTATCGCGAGTTTTAATGCGCTCGGCGCGAAAAGCTCTCCGCTGTGATTTCGCGCGCGCGCGCGAGAGAGAGAGAGAGAGATTCACTTTACGAGACGGTGTTTCGATCTACGCGCGATCCGCGAAAACACGTTCCGCGAATATGCAAATGACTATGCGGTGCTCGCCCGAAGGGCCGGATTACCCCCGGAGATGACCGTGTCAAAACGTCGCAGAATACTTTAATAACAATCTGGATTATTCTTCACATCCTGCGCGGCAATCACCTTCGCCATCTTATCCCCCTATCGGGAATTGTGCAGCAACCGATGTTTTATGCAGAAACGCGCGCAGTGAAAATTCGTATATTCATTCAATAGAAACGGTAAGCTTACGGATGCAAATGCGATTGCTGAGAAGTCGCGGACGCGCGTGCGATTTGCATTTCTTGCAAAACGCGCGGCGGCACAAATACTCGTCTCATTTTGTTGCTCATCCGTTGTTTCGCGCGTTGTCATAAAGATGGAAAATTGGTTTCGGATTCTCGATGTTTCTTGAGAAATTTACGACGAGAGAAAGGAGAGGAGAGAAGAGGGAGAAAGAGCGGTCTCCGTGTTTTCATGTTAAGTAAATGATTCGTAATTACATATTCCCAGTATGACTGTACGATGACGCGACGTCTAAACACGATGCACAGAACTTCGCGCAGTTATCCCCGCGTTTGAGACAGAACAAGGGAGACGCGTAGCTTATCCAGGGAGTTATGGCACTGTTTGCGAAGTAATAACGCCACTAACTCAAATGTTATTCTATGGTTACAAGCGCACTGTCTGACACGCGAGCGAATTATCGGCGCACGTTTCCGTAGATGCGTATAGATGTGTGTATTTGCGATGAGCGGAGAATACAGAAATAAAAAGTACAATTAAGTTGAGTTAAGCAAATTCAAACGATCGGATAATAATTAAAGATAAAACCGCTGCAAAAATACAACAAAATGTTATATTGCAAAACAAATTATTGAGAATTTTTTTGTTGAAAACTGATAGAGACGCGCGATTATATAGATCTGACTATATAAAAATAGACGATAATTAGATCTCTTCAAAAAAACAATTGCAACGATGCGAATTGAAGTAACAATTTTTTAATTTTACTAGGACAACACAGGCGCGCGCTACGCGCACGCTATTATTGTTTTTATTTTAACGTGTTGTGTCGGTGAACACAACCTGTCACCGCGATGACAGCTAGTATATACGTCTTACAAACCATATAATACACATGATGTACATATGAGAGATGTCAGAAATAACGCATGAAAATCAAACTCGAAAAATAAAAGAAAAAAAGAGAATGGAAAAACAACACGTGACTAAAGTCACGTGACAGGGACAAAAGTAAAAAAGAGAATATTATATATATTATATATATAATATTCTATATCTATATATAACACATACATATATGTATATATATATATATGTATACATGTACATATATATACCGTAATCACGTCATTAAAGTCAGTGACCTCGCCGCGGTCACGCGGCCGAGGTCAATGACCCTGCCGCGATCATTCGGCCGAGGTCAGTGACCTTACTGTAGTATGTGTATAATACAATATAAAGTATAATATTATAAATATATAATAAATTATACGTATAATATATATTATTTAATGTTATATATAATATAAATTACAGTCACGTTACTTTAGTCACGTGTTGTTTTTCTATTTTTTCCTGTCACGTGACTTTATTTTAGTCACATTTTTTATGTTCTTCACGTGTACGACGAACTATCAAAATCTCTTTTCTGTCATTATTTACTCCCTCGATCTTACCGGTTCGATTCGGCTCGACTGGACTCGACTCTATCAACCAACCAACCAATCGGCAACGCGGAAAGGAGGCAACAATAGATGTGAAACATTTGATTCAAAAACGCGCATTTTGCGGTCCATGCAAAATGGATTTTTTTTATGAAGGAAAAGAAAAGAAATAATATTTTTTTATCACACGTAAATTTTTCAATATGTTAGATGTTTTTATATAGCATTTTTAACACTATTAAATAATATTGTATATCACAACCTTAAAAATATACGTATGGGATAAAATCTACACCACGACTTTCACATTTTTTGAGTTTCAAGCTCAAAAACCTGATAGTATTATTTTAAACGGAAATACACTTTCACATTTCTCTCTGAGAAATAAATCGCATTCTGTTTGCAAACCAGAGAAACCTAATTGCAAACGAAAATATCCAATCGCGTAAATTTGCGCGAATTATCCAAGTTAGAGCAAATAAACGAGTGACCTTCTCGTCGCCGGGTTCGGTCTTGCGCGATTCATTGATCCTACGCGTGTCGCACGCACGTGTGTGAGAACGTAGATTAGGTTTCGGACGACATGGAGCGCTAATGAACGGCGGGTGTCGTTTGCACGCGAGGGGAACTTGAGAGAAAATTTTCAAAATTGTGTTTACGCCCATTCCCGGCCGGTCCAACCCTTGTCGTACCCATCCCTTGTCCTGTTCTCGCTTCGTGGCTCCCTCATTCACGAGCGGCTGCGACATTCGACTCCGCGGCAAATGAACGCACAAATATACCCCCACGTAAATAGCGGCGAGATTTATCCCGCGGCACTTCCCTTCGGCATTTTCCCCCGTGCACGGTCTGCGCGCTCATTTTATCAACCCCCCGCGTGTCGTCTTGTCCCGCTTGCGGATTTATTACCCCCTTGGTTTAATCCTATTAATTCCCCATAGAAGAAAATTATAATATCTTTTCTCGTGTTATATTTATGTATCTGATTTTATATAAATTTTAATGTTGTAATACCTAGAATATTTGGGGAGACTTCTGTTTCCGATAACACTGTTTGGGGAGACTTTTTGCTTTAAATGTTCCTCTCTTTCTCGCTCGTTTTGCGTCGCATTATTCTTGTCACCGCGGCTATATCCTCTCCTCGTTCTCACCGCGCCGTCACTGCACTTTCCGTTCAGCCTCAAAATCACCTGCGCGCGAGTTAGTTTCCCAGAGTGCACTCACTCTGTATATGTTCGACGCTTCGAAATGCACGGACGTCGAGCTCGGTCGAGTAGAGTGAGAGATGTAACTTTGGTTGTCGTTACGATTTCAATTCCGCGCTTCGGAACCACCTCGGAATCGCTCACTGCGTACGGGTCCGTGACGGAAGCGACGCGCGCGGATACAAAACGGGAATGAGCGCCGCAAGCGAATAATGCGAAGCGGTGAAGAGAGAGAGAGAGAGAATTACATTGCCAGAAATACAGCGAGTTTTCGCGCTGCAAAATCATAATACCTTTTCGTGTGCTGCAAACGTCGTATGAATGATTCCCGAGATACGAGCGAGACGAACAGACCACGTGTAGAGCATATCAAAAATCGTGCAACCGACGGCGTGTAGTATAGAAGCTGGCTGTATGCCCGTATTTATATTTACTGCAAAAAGGCACGAAAAAGATAAACGCGCACGTAAAAATCTTCACGTAAAACAGTTGCAAAATAATTCACCTGTGCTGTTTTCCTATTGATGCATTGTTCTGTTTCCTCTTCACTCTCGGCAGTAACCTTCATCAATGTCAGACGGCACGAACAAACGATGGCAGAACGTGCATTTCTTTTGTATCGCGTATCGCAAAGTATTCAATTAATATCCCGTAAAGCAGAGCGAAACACCGCGGCGTTTGTACAGTCGCTATACGAATGTTTAATGGAAAAGCGCGAGAACCCGGAGCTCTTTACTCCCGCTGCGAGAGCTCTTTATCTCGTTCGCGGCAACATTTGATTTATGCGCGCTAGAGCGATGGCACAAACGTTACAAGATGCGAGGTGGCATACGTTTCCTTGCAGTTACAGCGGCAATTTGTTACTTGCGTCACAGCGGCAACGCACACGTAATTTTATACACAGTTGGTGTGTGTATACCGAGTTTATTAATACTCCGCACAATAACAAACACCGCGTACGTACCTACGTACGTACGTACGTATTTATGTTTCCTCGCTTCGGCAATGTTAAAAGTGCAATGAGCAAATATTTTGCAAGCGCATAAATATCGCGTGCATATAGATTAAGGATGGAAATAAATATTTCTGTTGTACGGAGAAGAGTCACGCGAATATAGCGCTACCGAGAAATAAGCGGTGATTTTACATGAAAAAAAAAAAAATCAAAAAGAAGAGAGAAATTTGTTTTGTTCAAAGTTGCGTGGAGAAAAGTAATATCGTTTGTTTGTACAAATTTCTTTTAAGACATAGTGTGTTAGTTTTGAATATACATTATTTCCAATTGCCAATGTTTTTGCAAGCAGCGCAGAATAAAAATAGTGGTTTTTTAAGTAAAACGGAAACGTTCTTTTCGTAGCAAATTGAACATATTTCATCGTTAAAGTGCTTTTGCAAATGTCTTGAGCAAACTGGATCACTAAAAGAGACGTTCAATATTTGTCTCTGTAATTAAAATAAAAGCTACGTTAACTCCGCGTGGAAAATCAATTATTCCTGATTCCAGAATTCGTGCTAATGATCTGATATTTTCGCCCTATTGACGCGAATTTTCTTAGCGGTTAAAAAAATAAATGATCCGTTCTTCGTACAGTTTTGTCGCAGAAAAATCGGCTTGTCGTTCGCGGAATTAATCTGTTTTAATGGAGCAAGGGAAGCCAGCGATATATTATTTCTATATTTTATCGCGCTCGCGAGATCAAGCTATTTCCCTAAACGACGTTGACTCACCGCGTGATTGCCAGCTTTTTCAATTAGATTTGCAAATCCTCTGTGATTCGAATCGAGCGCGGGTTTGACGTGCCGCCGCGATCCCCGCGGGTCATAAACGTTTGTATCACGCGGCCTGTGCGAATGCCAATCACAACTAATTGCTGACATCGTTATGCTCGAATGCGCAAGAAATCAAGGCACAAGTGCGAAGAACAGAGGCGGGCGCAACAGCTATTTTTCTTTTTTTAACGCGACTAAAGAAAACACTTTTGCCAGTGTTTGTCAATATGTGTACAAAAGAATCCAACCGCAAGAAAAGAAAAGAACAATAATATAAGTATGAATTACGTTGTTTAAATTTTGAGGAGACAAAAATATTTATAAAAGTATTCTATGTAAAACGCACATTCTTTATTGCGAGTAATTTTTTCTTTAAAAAAGAGAAATATGTAAATTTATGTCACGCCGCAAAATAATTAGCTCTTTGTTCCTGGCGCGGACAATTTTGTTTTTTATGTGTTTGCGCCCTTACAGTAACCAACAATGAAAAGTCTTGACTTAAAAAATAATATTCAACGTTTTACGAAGAGAAGTGGAGGAACATAGTTTGTAGTTCTTAAATAAAAATTGATCTTTTCTTCGAACACATGCACGTATTTAATTCGTTTCACATTATTTAGTATCAAAACTTGGAGACATTAAGGTAAAACAATATTTTGACACGAGTCACGCAACTAAATGACACACTTTTCTTTCACCGACTGCCAGCTACAAACATATGTATCGCACTTAACGATCGTAACGTACCCACTCGATTGCTCAGCATTCTCGAAAGAGACGTACATACGTTATCGTCTCAATTAATTGAGAAACCACGTAGAGGTTTCGAGAGGCTATTAATTGGACTGTTATTATAGTTCAGCGTGTTTCCCGCGAGTTGCCGAACTCTCCGTGCAAGAGATCGCGGATCCTGGTTATATCTGACAGACAAGGTAGAGCTTAGAATCCGATTTTAGTTATCGATCTCTCACATCACGTAAATTGGTGCACTTATATGTACGATCGCCGCGAATAACATCCGTCCTATTTTCCGTCGTTAATGCAAACGTGTTTACAAATGCTGAGAGCGAGAGAGAGAGAGAGAGAGAGAGAGAGAGAGAGAGACAGAGAGAGAGAGACAGAGAGAGAGAGACAGAGAGACTCCGAAACATTTTATTCCGCTGCATTTTACAATTTTCTACAAAACAAGAATCTGCGGATATTAAATTTCATACCGAAAACAGCGGCCAGAATTCTGTTATTCCATCAATCCTCATTCACGAAACAATCTGTATACGTTTTTTTTGTTTTTTGTTTTTTGTTCCCGCGTACGTGAAAATTTTATTGTTCCCAACAAATCAATTACCGTGTCTCAATAAACAGACAGCTGTGTTAAACAATTTTTGCATTGTTCGCTGTACCGTGGCGGTATCATGGAGAATACATAACAGGCCGTATTGCTGGGTTGAGAAATAACATTTACACGACGCGCTACCTAGTTTGCGTCTACTTATTGATTTAGCTCTCCATCCGCGAATAGAATCAACGCTGCCGTCGTGGGGATTTTGCAAAATGATTACCGGAACATGATTAGAAGCTGTCGCTCGAAGCGCGACGTTTAATTAGACAATAATTAACGTTCGCTCCAATTTCAAAGTTCCGCGCCGACAAGATGAAAACGTTAAAGACTGTGCGCCGACATACGAATCTTTGTAGCCTTGCCATCCGTTTTTTTTTTTTTTAACAAATCGAGATTCAACAACAAAAAATATTGGCACATTTAGTTTGCAGTGAGAAACATTTGTTGCTAATTATTTTTATTAGACAAGAAAAAAGAAAGCGTCGATAATTTATCAGAAGAAAAGTATGTCGTATGATTAAACTGAACATCCATTAGCGGAGAATAAAGCAATTAATTCCATAACAACGTCGATATAATCCAGAAAACGAGTTGCTTTAAAATAACCAAAGTTTTGCATGAAAGTTTTATCGTAATAGCGCTGATTATGAATTCTTTTTGGTATTATCCCGCTGGATAAAATAAAAGGCGCAAATGTCGCCTTTTATCTTTGGTCACGGAAGCTTTTATGGCTTTTATTAGCTAAAAGAAAATCGATATATTATTAATTCGTTCGCGAGACGTGCGTTTGCGCAACGATAAGCTTCATTAAGAATGAATGACCGATATTAGCGGCTTCAAACGCGCGAGGTAAAAGTTTCTCGAGATGCTCGTTAGAGTAATACTTTCCTTTTATTAAAGACTAAAAAATACATTGAGATTTTGTTGCTTTGTTTATAGCAAATCCTCGTGTTCTTGTCACTTTATTTATTAGCGATATTAATTAGTTCAAATAGAAATATAATCACTTCATATATAATTCAGTTAAAAAAAAAAAAACTAAATATTGTATTCCTTTTTCTTTTTTAGACATTCTTTTATTAAAGGCTTTATATATATGTATATATGTCTTTAAATTAGATGCGAAATGCTCCATTCAGCTTAGAAAATGTCGCTATTTTCGTTTTTTCTTTGTTTTAGCAACAAAGTAACAGCAGAACTGCATTTGTCGTTCCGCAAAATTTCAAGGAAAACTAAAAACCGAGTCGGACTAAAGAGCAAACGGAGAAAAACGGCGGAGTGTTGCTCGGTAAAGCACCATAAAGTCTCATTGGCTTTAATTCGGTCGTACCCCCGCTGGCCACTGGGAGTGATTAATCGTAACGTTACTTGCAATACGAAACCACCTTAAATACCACCAATCATTCCCCACGATGCTTTAAAAAGAAAGTCGACAATGCGCTTAATGTGTTGTCGCCTAATTTGGTATATTTGTCTTGTTGACAAAATGAAGTCGTAAATATCTTACAAAGCGCTCTTGTGTATTTTTAAAAATATAAGCGATTACCGCGCGTCATTTGAAAAATTTTATCTTCACGTGAAATAAAAATCTTCAAGAAGCGTGTGTATAATTCTTTTGTAACATATAACAGTTTTTTTACATGTAAAGCAGCATTTCGCAAACTTTATTATTTATTCCTAAAATAAAGAAAAAATACAATAACGCTATTGGGAAATTTTATCTCACGTAAAATTGTAAATTACGTTCAAGAAGTTTCTGTCGGTCGATTCTTAGCAACTGCTGCTGAAGATCTGTATCCTCATTTATTAAAATTCATCGTAAAAGAAAGGGGCTTTCGGTTTACGGCGATAAAAAATTCAACTACTTTTTAAAAAGAAGGGAAGATACTCGGTCAATGTTTAATCTTTAAATAGAACAAGATATATAATACATTCTTATGCCTTGGCGTTTTGCGCCTCTTATTAAATCCTGGAACTTTTAGAACTAGCTTTTAATTTTTTATTACGTTTACGTTCTGGAAAGTTACTCGAGAGATTTGCAAATGAAAACGTGTGACGAATCTGAAACACTTATTATATATTTTCTTGCGCAAATTGCAACGAGAAAACAGTGTTCTTTACGTAAAGAAATATAATATAACAAAGAAAAAAGCACACAAGTAAAAATTAGTAAAACTCTCATTTATGAGCGCACAAGAATTAAAAAAAAGAACTAAAATATCAACTCTCACTTCTAATTATAATTCTCTGATTTTTTTTAATTAAATCCATCTCATTTTTTTATATACGTGCGATACATTAACGCCTCGAAATGTAACAAAGAATAGACGTGTAAAGAAAATAAAATGAAACAACTCGAAAAGGAGAGAGAGCTGCGCGAAATTCATATACGATTGCAATAAATATGCCGGATAATCGGAAATGAAGTGCCGCTCGCAAATCCGCACGCCGGTATTTAAGCGCGAGAGTGTATCGTCGAGCATAATCCGCGCGCGTGCGGGTTACGTGAAGCGAAACAGAACGCTTATGAATTCTCGAAGAGTACGTTTATTTCCCGTCGCTCATAAATATGCATGAAGCACGGCCGTATTTCTCGGTGTACAGAGAAATAAACGACACACACACACGAAAACAAAAAAAAATATATATACATATTTTTTTTGTTTTTATTTTATTTATTTATTTATTTTTTTTTTTTATTTGATCGGTGGCAAAGCGCTGATTGAAAGCATGCTCACGTTCTGTTGTTGTTTCAGCTACGTGAATACACCCTGACCGAGTCATACCACGAAGACGATGTCGAGGTGGAATTCGTCAGCAACGACAATCTGCAAGCGAACAGCGAGGCTCCCAGGGGAATCGATCCGAACAGGGACCTAAACGAGGCCATAGCCGAGGAACGGAGGGAAATGGACACCCAGAGATACAGGTACGTCTCTCTCCGGCTATCCCCGAGACTTTTTCATTCCTCGCTTCTCGCCCACGTTTGCCCACGTTCAACTTTTTACTCCCGTGCATTTCCCGGGAAACTGCTGGGAGTAACAAATCGCGCTTTGTCGCGTGTTTGCTAAGCGAACTTTGAAATCAAAGAGCTGTCACGTCTCTTGACTTCTTTTTACGTGTCTCTTTCCTGCTTGTCAGACGCTTTGCTGATTTTGTTTTCGTAAATTAATCAAAAAGTAAAAAAAAAAAAACAGTTATAATTATTTTTACTGAAAGGTTTAGAACGTTGGTGTATGAATGGCTTGTATAACAGAGAGATGTCTGTATGTCTGATAATACATACTTTTCGCTCAAATATTACTTAATTTTTTTAAGATTCGGTCAAGAACAAGAACATCACTAACGGAACGGAAGAACATCACTACCTCATAAATCCCCATAATAAGATGAGAAAGTTCGAGAAAAATATCATTAAGTTTAAGTCAGCTCGTTACGCCTATAGCTGTGTCTACTTTCCCTTCAAGTTCGGGCACGTCATTCGAAACTTTTAAGATCGATAAAACGGCAGATAGTAAGCGCCCGCTTCTCGGAGATGAGAGAGTCGCGTAAGTGACGAGTATATATTCAATGGACGCAGCTGCGTCAAGCGTATTCCATTCCGTGGAAATCGACGACAATGTCCGCATATCGGTATCGAATTTTGGAAATGGCGTCATCGACGCGAAACCGATTCCCCGCGTCCGTCTCTCTCTCTCTCTTTCGTTCTCTTGCGACAGAGTCGAAAAGCAAACGTGCGCGGAAAATCATAGAATTTCACGGGCAAAATGCAGCGCATCGCTCGAAACGTCATCTTTCTAGCAGCGAGCTTCTCGCTCAAAGAGCGGAGCGACAAATATTTAAAGCAAACGTGCCTTCGATGCTGTCAGATACCCCGTCGAGATACTCCAGAAGGAAAAGTCCATACACTTGGAAAAATGAGAATATTGAGAACATCGCGAGTAAAAAGATCTTTCTTGAATAATAAAAAAATCACAAACTTATGACAACGTTAAAATAGCATTTTGTATTATAATAATAAGCAAAAAGTATAATATAGTTATCCCGAAGCGGAATATAAAAACGCAAAGAGAAATTTTGACAATTTTATCTTCGGTCTCTAGTGGTCATTGCACTTTGCCGTTTTCTGCGTCACATGTGTTTGCAGGCAAACCTCATTCTTTCAGTGATCGATGCTGATACTGACTACTATCGACTACTCGCCTTTCTCTCGTCTCACATGAAAGACCCTGTACATATCACGCTCGAAAAGAGATTCTTCTATCGCTCTCTTTACGCGACCGAACTGTTTCCTTTCGAGATGGCCCTTCATGTCTTTCGGCAAGATTCCTTCACTAAACACGCGCTTCTTTTCTCTTCGACTGTCGCAACGAACAGGCTCTTTGCATGAAGATCGCGAGAGAGTTTCTTTCCCGCGATGTGTAGCAAAAAATCACCGGACTTGCTTGCCGCGACGTTTGACAAGACCAACGCGTTCCGTACGATAATAGAGAGCGAAAACATCGCTGATGCGCGGAGAGGAAAACTCACTCGCGGGAAACACGACTTCTCACTTTCGTCCCGGCAACATCCCTCAAGTTTCTTCAATTAACTTTAATAAAACTGTCTGCTTTTTATTCCTAATACACGCTCGAAGTGCAAACTGTGAATTACTGCTAACACCTCTCGTCCCAATTGCACGGGAATAAAAGTTTAAGGAGAATTTATGGGAATGTTTTAAGGCCGCACTTTTCCCGGGAGGCGGGCGGCCGCGCGCAAACATAAAACGTTTGTACTTTCCAGAACCGAAATAAATTCCCTCATCCGAGAAATCGTAAAATATATGTAAATAAATGATTATGTTAATTTCGCGTTTATCAATTTGACGCAAATTCCTACGGCTTACTGATTACATAATAATCAAAATTTACACGTAATTTTAATTGAAAATTAAATGAAAATTAAATATAAAATTAATTACAATTAATTCTCTCTTTGATTCATATGTAGAAAATTTGAAATATGTATTCGAAATTTATACAAAAATGATTATAAATAATGAAGTATAATTACGCGGACGGAATTTGGAATAATGTAATATAAAGCGGCGCATTTAATGCACAGAACAAATTCTTTTGAGATTAGAAATATTTTTCTGTTTTGTTTGTAAAACCTCTATGCGTGCGACAGATGCGTAAAAAAATTAATACATCTTCTAAAATGTTTCTCATTTATTTAAAATTTTAAAATACGCATATTTTTTTGTATACGTACACGTATCTCAATATAAGACTGTTCCTTAAAAAAATAGTTGGTACAAAAGCATGAAACGTGTTAAAGAGAGAAAAAAACAAAAGCGCAACACAGTAGCTAATTGATGATGAGAGCGAATACTGTACGCGATGAAGAGACTAATATTCTTTCGTTTTGTTTATCAAAACACCCCGACCCGGAATACCCCGAAGCCACAAATGCAATTTATCGTGAAACGCAGCTAGTCGGATTGGCTACGCAGTCGATACACACATTGAATACCAATAACGATACTATATATATATATGTCCGTCGCGTCTGATCCCCGTCGTTGTGTATCGAATCTCTTTCTGCCTTGATATTGCCTCGATTCGAAAACTTATTACTTCGATGCGACATTATATACGCGCTACACGCACGATGACGACGTTCTTACGTTTTCTTGCAGTCGTCGTTGGCTGCGAGATGTCCCTGGGAAGCTCGCTTTGAACTTCAACTTTGAAGTTGCTCGACATCGTCAGCGGAGGACTTTTATCATAATGAAAAGTAAATTGTCGACGACTTTCATCAACTCAAATGAGAGTCCGGAAATAAAATGTTTGTGTGAATATCGTAAACAACTCGATCAGTTTCATCGAAATCTATGGCGAAAAACGTTAAAATATATAAAATTTTCTTGAAACCGATAGATGTGCCGCTTTAATGAAATAATTTTTTCACATAAGTAAAATTAAATTACGTAATTACGTAAGTGCACAAAATAAAACACTTATAGACGATATTACGAAAAAGAACATATTTCAAAGCGAATTAATTTTTATACAACAAACAGCAACTTGTAGATAAGCGCATGACACAACATACGCTCGCTTTCTGCATTAAAAGCGCAGTGAAAATCGTCATAAATCCGATGTTTTCCAACTTGAATAAAATCTCGCTATCTTATTTGCCATCCGCGACACATTCGGCTGTTATTCGCGTGACATTGCGCGCGTCCCGTATATGTTCCTGTGTGTATTCGCGTTCTGAATAGTATTTATCTTTCCTACATCGGGCGTAGGGCGCGTCGTAAAAGTGTAATAAAATTCACCGGGAGTTGAACGGTTTTTTCTGCATTGCGATCGGCTAGCAACCTCGCTTCAACGTCCATCGGCTGATTATGGTATTACTTTCCGCGAACGTCGTGATACGCGACAATTTCTGCGATACGTCCGGCGCGGCGGTTCGCCGTAATATCCGGCCCGGAACTCGCGGCAATGTCAGACTGACGAGGAACATCGGACACACACCCGGGCGAAACGCACGTAGTAGAGAGAAGCCTGAAAGTATAACGTTATAACGCGGCCCGTTATATCGTTTCACTCCCGTGTTTTATACTTGTTTTATTCCGGCACCGGACGTCGCTGCGGCGAGATTTTCATGACCTCCAATTTCGATCAAGCTGTCGGACGAAATTGGAAAAATAAAGGGGTTATTTTTCCCGACAAGCTGATCGAGCGGCGAAATATTATCGCAGGTGGCGGAAAATATTTGGGCGCAGAAAAATTGCCTATTCGCGGTTATCGCAAATTTGAACTTGAAAAATGTCAAATGTGCGCACCAACATATTTGTTTTTTAAAAAACCCGACTCGATCAACACGTTACACATTAAACGTCTCATAAGATAATTACGAGTTTTATTAAAAAAAAAAAAAAAAAAAAAAAAAAAAAAAAGCGAGAGTAATCGGATTTTCTATTAATTGTGCACTACCGCAGAGTGCAAAAAATGTCGCGGAAAAAAAGTTTCTTTCGAAAAATATCGAGACGCGAAATATCGACGGGAAACTTTTACGTTCGATTATATTTTCATCAAGGTACGGCGAGTCGATTCGCTTCGAATATTTGTGGTGTTTTGTCAAAAGCTGCCGCAATATCTTTTATCAATACATTGCAACCGTATTCGCGTTCGCGCCAATTCCCACAATTTGCCGAACAAATGACGCTTCGCCATGTTCCGCCCGTTCTATCATGTCTTATCGGTAGAAATCAAATTTATGTTTACGTTTCTTACGTCAATATTCCGTTACTGACGCAACAAAGAGCCGGTAGAATCAAATGCGCCAAAACACCATTCAAAACGAAACGACATATAACTCGCGATCTCTTCTATTTCTTTTCACAGATATTTTTGTTCGAGAACCAATCGATTTTGACATCAAACACGTCAAGAGAATTTGTGTTTGTTGTCGGAAAACTTTTGTACAATCTTGCCACCAAAAACTTACGCGGCTTCGATCGAAAATAGCAGCAGAGTTCTGAAGTTGCTTTTTCAATTTTCCAGGCGTTGACAAACGTTTTTCACAAACCCGATAATCGACGCGTTAGCAATTGAAATCATGTGGCGAAAGGCCGCAAATGTCGCGAGAGAGGACAGGATCGATGCACATGAGATCGGCAGCCGATCGCGAGTCAAGACCGCGTTTACATAGGCCTCTCGTATCCTTATCCATGCAATATCCGGTTGACAGAGATCGATAAAGCTTTACGTTCGATGACACTCGAGATCGATCTCCGCCGCTTCCCAATCTCTTCGGAACGTTACCGCAGATTCGATTCCATTTGACGCTATCTGGCCACTCGGCAAGGAGCGATCGTCGTTTCTGGGTAATTGCTATTGTGCCTTCAAGGCTGTGCTGCCGTGTCGATGTCGTCGCGTTTTCTACTACTGCCCTACTTCGCGACGAAGATCTCCCCGCTGCGATCTTTCTATTTTCCCGCTTCACGTCTTGAAAGATTAAATCTTACGACCGGAATTATCCTGGGTCATTTCCTAGTTCACGGTACGAGGATCGAGATTGCCTCGGACTGGACAACGCGACCGTGGCAATGATGTCATATATCTCATTACACCGGACAACGGCTGATCCGATTTCTGTACGCGAGGGAAATAGTTGGAGAATAATCTAAGTAGATGAAATCATTACAGAGATACCGCGTCAAAAAATGAGATATGCAACATCTCTCTCTTACAAATCATTTGATGCTATTTTAATGTCGTTATTATTAAAGTATATATTTACAACAAAGTTAAAACTATAAATTAATCTTATACGATAACAAGAGATGATGTTTTCACGCGAAATTTATTATGCGTATACGATGTTTTATATTGATTCGGATATATCAAAAGAAACAAATACGTAACAATATTGTGCTGTGAATTAGCGATAAAAGCACAAACCCAGCTCGGTCAATATTTCAATTTAGCTAAAAGTTTTTGCGTTTGAAATCGCACGTTTTACTCGCTCCCCGGCACAATGAATAATGTTAGCAAATAATGTTGCATTTCTTTTATATAAAAATAATTCGCGCAATTGTGTTATTTCCGTAAAAATTGTTTCCATATTAACGAAACGTTATATATATATATATATATATATATATATATGTATACACACGTTTTGCGTATTGTCATCGTGGATATATTCCACTGCGAGAAACATCGTGACAAGCCGAATGTGTGTATCAATAGACCGGCGCAAACAAACAAACAAGTGAATAGTTTTCGATTCTGGCAAATAATTTGCCGAAGGCTCGGAGATGGAATAATATAATAAATCAAAATAAAAACTGTCGTGTGTGCGCCGCATTTTTTGCACATATATATGCGTGTGTCAGAACGCGGTCAGTTCTACATATGTTTCATTAAAATGTATAAATATATAAATCGAAAAGAGACGAAAATACGCACACACATATACGCTGTATTGCGCGTTGAGAGAAACATTTCTCTCGCGTCCCGCACTCCATTATATTTGCCTGTACAAATGGCGCAAAATTTGCGCCGTGTGTCAGAACGCATTTTGAAAACACGCCGCTCGGCAGAAAAGCCAAACAGATAACAAACTTTATAGTTTTCCGTGCTTAGGAAAAATGTTGGAAATTTATGTTTTACTTCCAAGAACATAGCGCACGTTTTTCAAGCCCGTCAGAGAATAGAAGCCTGATGAATTCCCGCGAATTCGTTTAGTAACGCGAAATTCGCGTGCGTCACAACGCGTGGTGGTTCACGCCCTTCCGCGCGCGCGCGCGCGGTCATAAAGTTAATTAGCAAGGAGGGGACGCGAGAATGCATCGCAAGAAAGGCACGCGCGCGCGACTAACCACGTATAAATCCCCATCGCGGTCCAAGTAATAGTGCCATTTGTGGAGCCGCGGCATACAGCACGTTCCAATGAATTTACTGCTGGATAGAGCAGGGCCCCGAGTCTAACAAGAAGTAACTGTAACGAACGACGTGCCTAGACGGTATCGTTCATTGCATCCCTTTTGCCGTCTCTGTGTTCGCGGGGAGAAAACGGGAAGAGAAGCCTGAGAAAGAGTCGCGAACACGCGGAACGATCGTAATGCGCCCGATAATTTATTTCCCGCCGCCGGTAATTTATTTTCCGCGCGCGCATTTTTCAGCGCACGCGACGTCGAAGAAATGAAAGTAAAACGAGACGCGCCGCTGCCGCTGCTGCTGCCGCCACCGCCGCTGCAGCCGACATTTCAGATCCACATCCTGCCACTCCGGAATCTCGATCTGTTCTGTCAAGTAGTAATGACGCCGCTTGCTTGAATATTCACGCGACGATATTAGAATGAATATAAACTTTTTGTTTTCTACGCCACAGCTATTACGCGGTGCTGCAATAAAATATTTCCGAAAACATTTTTTTTTCACATTTTGCACGGAGTCTCGTTATAATCCCGCGCGGGAACCGAGCTGCGGGCACAGCTTGCATAATCCAAATGTAAATGGTCTTGCTGCAGAGTATGTTGGAAAATCTTTGCCATAGTTCGCACTCGTATATCGAACAATATCGCGAATCTCCCGAACGTTGTCCCGAAAATCTCTTTTCCACCCAGAGATACTAATTGCGCTTTAAATTTTCTGCGTGTTATCAAGCGCGCGATAATATCGAAAATCGCGGATAACGAATTGCTGCTGGCGAAACGAACCGATAGCGAATTCATCGAGAAACTCTTTGACGATTTCGACGACGACTAAGCGTTTCGCGCGCGCACCCGAAAAATTGTATCGGGCAAAAAGGGAACCGGCTTACGGAATAATGGATGTTACGCGTATCGCGCGCGCCGTCACACAATGGAGGTAAAATCCGAGACCAATAACGCGACGCGCACACGCATGCATTAACGCTCAAAGTCTCTCCATCCCCTCACTCGCTCTCTCCCCCGTCCAACCCTGTCAAATGCGAGCACACACATTAGCGCGCAATTAATTCACCGGTGTTCATATTGTGTCACATTCTCCCGGGAGGACGTATTAAGTCCATCGCTTTTAAATTCCGACGCCGCGCGCGCATGATACGAAATAAATGAAAAAACCGCGAGAGCGGTTTCTGTAAGAGTTCGCGAATCGCCCGTCGTGATGGTGTGTTATATTGTATATTATCGTGTATTATCGTCGTTATTAACAATCTTATCGAGTTCCGTTCGACGAAACCCGCGCGGAGATGGAAATACATACGCGCGCATTACGCGCGGCCGTGTTTTTCCCCCCGCGCGGTCACGAAATAAAATGATTCTCGGTTTTGTACAAAAGCTAACGACCAGCAATAAGTTTCGGCGCGATAAAGGCGCACTTCGACCGATTATTTTGGGCTCATCGAGATGACGGGCAACAAATACTCTTCTGCCCGAGCGAGAAGAATGAAAAATCGATATAAAACAGCCACGCAACGAAGGCTTAGAAGAGGTGTCTTGAACGAGCTGATGCGATGTATTATCGTTCGGAAAATCGTGATTTATCGTCGATGTCGTCATTTGTTCGTTGTTAAACGGTTTTTATTGTTAACTTTGAGAAGGAAGCTCGTGTTTGTCAGAAAATTAACATTTATCAAGCTCTCTAATACACTTTTTGTGTCTGAAAAAGTATTTTGTGATTTAAAACGCTCGCAAAACTTTAGATGTTTTTTTTTATATATTTAAGAAGGGTTTTTTTATATGAGAGAAAGTGACACATCCATAGAAGTAACTATTAATCTGCGAGATGTCGCGTAAAAGAGTTTTCTCGTCAAAGTATTAGTTAGAAAAATTAAAGAAATTTTCAAGCGATTGGGAACATCGCTTTCCAACGCTCCGACAAAAGACGTCCCCTCGAATGAAGTTATGAAGTAAAGGTAATAACGTTCGGAGACAATTTCCTGCGGTGCTTCGCCCCACGCCTGTAACTATACTGATTGCCAACGACTGTGTACTGTGTTTACCCTACTTCGCCGAACTTCCTGCAGGGCCTGCGACGTGACCATAATCGGCGGAGACGACGTCGTTACACGAACCCTGGTTCAGAATGTAACAAGAATGGAGAGCCGTGTTGCCGATTAAGAACCGAATATAGCTTCTCGATTTCCTACGAGTAAAATTCCACGTTCGGATCGTTCGCGAGTAGTCGAGTTTCGCGTGCTGCTACCGGTAAACGGTAGTCTCCGATCGATCCTCGATTGTTGACACTCGCGCGGGTCGACTGCGGAGTTTAAGACGATGGCTTTTCCGCCCGGTGCACAATCAGACGGCAAGTTTTCCACCGCCTGGGAGCAAAGTTCCTCGCGCGCGGGATTCGTTTAGGTTTTTCGGTTGACAGCGGCAGAGTAATGGTAGGTCAGTTTAATTAAAAAGTTATGTCGACCTACAAGCCGCGGCACTCAGCGCGCTTAACGTGGCCGGCCGCGAACCACGTAACTTCCTGAAGGAATATTAAAGCGTAGGAGAAAAACGTAAACTTATGCCAAGATCTGCATACATGCAAATTATCGTGCGGAAAATACGATTATGCTAAACGAGTCGCGCCGCCGTGTTTTTAATGCCAATGAGACGTTCTCGGTAGTAATAAATTAATTACTAGTTAAAAACAAGTAACGTTTCACGTTGAATTATTGCAGCGAGAAAAACTTTGAGGTGATAGCAGAGAATATAAAAAACAAACCGACGCTTTCAAGGTTATGCGACTACATGGGATTAATAAATATTATTATTGCGATATACGTGTGTTGTACGAGAGAATGTACAGAGTAATTTTATCTTATTTTAACAATGCCCGGACTGCACAAACGGAACAATGAGATTCATAATTAGAGGATAATCGTTATAATTAGACAATTCCGGTTTCGTAAGCGCGTTCGGATCTGATGGATGTACGCGCGCCAACTACATTGCTTACATATTGCAAAATGTAATTGCTTAATTGGGTCATAAATTACAATTGTTATTTGTGATTAATGTAATTAAACACAATTTTCTAACCGATTGCACATTTTCTCAGCAAATCGTCGATAGTAATTAAATCGCAAATGTCACCGGCGGCACGCAACCGAGAGACGCAAAATCCCGGCTGGATCATCGGTATCGAGAGATGGAGAGAGAGAGAGAGAGAGAGCGGGAACAAACGCTTTTACACAGCGAAAACGACATCTCGCCGCGAACGCGCGTGCAGAACGCGAATTTTCCACGGTTGACAGGATCGCGAATCGGAGAAAGAGCGAAACAGAAACACGGGCGAAGCGTACGATGAATAAGTTTTCCGTCCGCAGTGAAACACACAAGTTTCGGGGAGATACACGCTGCTGCTGTCCGAACAAACGCCAATCCTCTTGATTCCGGCTCTCTTATGTGTACCACATGCCAACCGTAAATCAATTCTCGAAATTGTTCTCGCGCGCCCATACGCCTCTCGCGCATCGCCTCGATTCGTCGAAGTTGCACGTACAACCGAAAACTCACGGAGAAGCGTTTGTGTGCGGAGACGGGTTCATAACAAACCCGACCGATTTTGATCCTGTGAGCTTCCTCGAGCGGCATAAATTTTGAACAAGCCGCCGGTTTTGATCGTGCAAAGCAGCAGCCTCGATGCATCACTTAGCACGTTCAGTGAATCCAAACGTTGTAATTAAATATTATATGTTAAATATACATATATATTATATATATTATTATATACAAACAAAAAATAAAAAGAATAACGTTATTTATAACTTAGTATGAGTTCTCTCTCTCTCTATATATGTATACATATAGACACACACATGACTGTGATATGCAAATTTATTCGATTCACAGTCATAATTGGAGCGTAAGTTGCCGCTTCGGCAATTGTAACATTCGGTCGGTTAAATTAATTCGTCGACAAATCGAGCGCGTGAGCTCGGGGCATTTTTGTCATTTGCAAATTCGCGGGATTTTACCTTCCCGCGCTGCGGAATAATTAATTTTCAACTTCACGCAGAGCGTCGTCGTTGCTGGGTATTATCCCGGCTTTATATAAATATATATGTATTATATATATATATATATATATATATATACACCACGTACGTGTTTAGCAAATGGCGTCCGACAAGTTCAGCCCCGCCGCTAATACCTGACCAGTTCCATTTAGTAATTGCTACCTAACAGGCTCGTCCAACTTATTACTGTCTAGGCGCTGTCTACACTGCGGCGTTCCGCTGCACCGCACCGACTGACTGCATGTATATTCATCGGGTATTGATTGCGAGTTTATGGACGGGACAGTAATGGAAATTTCGCCGATTCGCGTTACGATACGTCCGTCAAAACACACGCGCGTCCAACAACAACAGAGCAGTACTATCAGCGAATAATATTAACATAACAAATGATATTCATATATAAATAAATAAAACGTCCGGAAGTTGAATTATGCGCCTAGCGGTTTACTATTATACTCATCACGTGATATCTTCTATGGATATAATTGCGCAAAGTGCCAAAAACAAATTTCTGATCTCCGAGTATTTTTAATTAAAATCTTCGATCTCTCTTCTTCGTTTTAATCAGATAATTTATATTCAAAGTTTTTTCGAACTTATAACCTTGAGACCGCTCGAGATTAATTCAATTAATATTTCGCGTGCGTCATGAATAACAATATACATATGTGCGCAAGTAAACAATCCTTCGAATTTTTCAGATACTGGAGCACAACCGGAAGCGGCCCGCAAGTGGTGACGGACGTTCCGCGCGACAACAAAGCGGCGATAATCAGCAGCATCGCCTCGTCGTACGCGCTCCAGAGGCCGCGATACGCCGCCGCAACTCCGGTGCCGCGTGCGTCTAAGATCGTCGACGGTAAAACGCGATACAGCGAAACGGGCAAGTCCGACTGGCCGTACTATCAGACGTACAGGCAAACGGCGGACGCGCAGAAGGCGCAGATCTACGAGGACATACAGAGGAAGATGGCGAACGCGACGAGCGTGTCGAGCAGCGGCGCCGATGCCTTCTCATACGCGGGCAACGCGACCAATTTGGCGGATCAACGTCAGCACAGATTCAGAATGAAACATCGCGGCTTGACCAAGGGCAAACGAGTTAGAATACGTGAGTATATAAAAATATTCAGATCGTTGATCATCTTAAATTCGAGCAATTTTAAATTAAATTCCTACGTGTATTACATGTAATAATTTAAAATTACATTAAAAAGAAAAAAGCCAACAAATCTGAACGCTGGCTTTTCTTTTGCGCAAATTTTTATTCTGTAATTATTTGTTAAATCAAGGTTATCATTTGCTTATAGTAAATTCGAAGTATCGCGTTGCAATATCAACTCTTTCATTCCTGAAAGAATACGATGAAAAGATGCCGATGTAATCGACGGAGTTTACGCGCGTGTGCGACACATGATCGATATAGTCGCGTTACTATTGGTCACCGATAATCCGACGATTACAGACATAATTGAAAATGTTTTTCGATTCTTCGCGGAACCTTCGCTTTTGCTGTCTAATCGAGCCTCTAATTAACTCTTTAAACGGCACACACAACGAAAGCGGTACCCGGACAAATCCCCTCGCTGCAGTTTTTCATTGGCGGCAGCTAATGCAAAAGCCGGAGCGCGCTCTCAATAGCCATATTTCCCGCGTAAATGATCAAAGCGCGCTTCCACGCTCTTTCCTCTCGCCCTCTTCCTCACCTAGCGCGCTATCCTTTCCCTGTCTCTCGCATTCGCGTTGTGTCCTCCACCCTGCACTTTCTGTCTCGCGTTCGCTCATCGTTCCGCTTTCCCATGCGATATGGATGTGCAACATCCCTTTTCCTCGCGCGCGATCGTATCAAACGCTCAGAGCGTGTTATGTGTTTAATCCGATAGTAGTGCGCAGCTATTACATTGTTGCGAAAATATAAATAACCGACCGGTTCTCTTCTCTCTTTCCGTTTTTTTTTTTTTTTTTTTTTTTTTTCTATATCGTTATTAAGTAACGTGTATGTACTTGTTATTGCGAATAAAGAAATATAAAAGCATTTGTAAAGCCTTGCTTTATCGCGAGTCTACATTTGATTGATTTATCGTACATTTCTGTAATCACTTCGAGTTCATCTTGTCTAAACTTTAACGAGAAAAAGACACGCTTTTCCTCTTTCTCTCTTTCTCTCTCATTGAAATTTTTTCAATTTTAAATTCATTATCTTGACAATTAAATCCCAAACGAGTCCTTTAACCTCGTTTGCGAGAGAACCGTCAAGACAAAATTCACGAGGCGAGGGTGCTCGCTCTCTCGACTCTCATTCGTCTCAGCCGAGGATCGCCTCACTCGCCCGTAGAATTTCCTCGTACACGTCGCTAGATTAGACGTGGACCCGCAGAGCCGCTCGAGCGGAATAATTGCATTCGTGATTTCAGGTGCACCGAGAGATTGCAAGGTCAGCGAATGGGGCCCGTGGAGCGCGTGCAGTCGCAGCTGCGGCGTGGGCGAGACCCAGAGGACGCGGAAGGTGACGATAAAACCGCGCCGGGGCGGCATGCCGTGTCCGCCTCTAAAGGAGACCAAATGGTGCGGCAGCGTGAATCCGTGTTCGGAGAGCACGCCGGGCACCGTCATCAACTGGTATCACTGGTAGTCATCGTCCGTGCACAGGTCATCCCTCCACGAACACGTGTACCAAAGTAACCCGCTCGTAGGATGTAGGATTGTCGCGTAAGTTCTCGCGAACGAGACGAGCGAGGAGAGCGAGTCGCGCGAGAGAAAACCGAGACGCTCTGAGAGAGACGCGAGCGATCAGTTTCTTTCACTCCCACTTGATAAAAGTATGTGCAGTGCTTATGTACAAGAAAACAACTATTAATAATTCTCTGTGTGCGCAATGTATTTTCAATAATAAATTGAACTACCGAACGCGCATCTCGTAATGCAATAATTCGAGAATTATAGTTAATATTTCCGACTCTGTTGCGTAATATCGCGCGGACAAACGGGGCGCGCGGCTTTATTTCACTCCCCGTTTGCATTTATCGTCGTTTGATATCACGTTTATTGAGCGCGCGATGCATTTATGGTTCAAATCCCTCCCTCGGAAACATCGAAAATACAAAGATCACCAAAGAGAAATTCGAACAGCTGGCGCGTATCGTATCATGTTTCCGCGTGCGTATATCGCGTATAAAATGCGTTTGAGGCTCGATTTTCACTTGTCGATGCGAATTTTTATTTTTTCGCGTAATTGAACAATAGATGTTTGTCGAATTTGCTACGGCGGAGCTCTGCGCCATAAAAAAAACGTGAAACAAAAAAATACATATGTATTATGGAGTGTTTGTGCATCTCGCGGATTGAATACAAAATCGCATTCGTGTGCGCTTCGTGTTTCGATGTGGTTCGCGGCGCGGCGGGCAAATAACATCGCGATTCTTCGACGGATGATAAACTTATCCGGCCGTACTATCGATTCACAGAGATCAACGGTGTCAAATATGGCGGATTTCCTGAAATTTACGTATCATATTCGACGAGTCGGCGTCCGTTGAAATTAACTTGCAACTTTTGTTCGCGTCGAAAACTGTTGGAGTTTTCGGAACCGAGTCGTCGGGACGAGGTGTAATAACGTACGACGTTCGCGCATGCACGCGATCGTCGAAAGAACGAACAAATTCTGGCATAATTGTGAAAATGACTTCTACTTTCCGGAAGAAAAACATTAGTCGCGATTAAGCCGACGGTTTAACGACGTCGGTACAAGTGACCGAATCGCAAAGTGATCGGCGGGCTACACGCGCATGCGAGAACTTCACGGTGCAAAATTTAACCATCGCGTGCATCACATCTCTAACTGGAAATCTCACCTCGAGATTAAACCGGAGCACTCGAGAACACGATAAATATATACGTTACTTAGAGTGAAGTTTTTATCGGTTTGCTATTTTCTTCCGTGCAACAGCGGCGGCTAAGAAGAAGGAGAAGAGATTCGCGCCAAGTTTTTTCGGAAGTACATATATAAAACGAAAATTGCTAAAACGGAGTTCATGATAAAGTTAATATCCGCAAATGAAAAAAATTCTCGATCTCCGCGCGTACCTCTGTTTTAATATTTCTAAAGTACGACTATCCCGGCAAAAAAGTTTTTACGGACTAAATTGTTAAATACAATTTTGAGAGAAATGAAATGTATATATATTTTAATTTTTTTAATATAGTACTTAAAAATTCATGCTCTAACCAAAACGTGGGTGAATTTAAAACACGAAAATGGCTTTATTGCTGAAACTGAGCTACCTTTATTTTTGCATATATAATATATTCCCCTGCGAATCTTTGCTGCTTTCTGTGTTATTATCTCTTCACATCCGCAGAACTTCCTTTACGAAAAGATTGCTCGCGATCAACACAGCAATCTCGCGACACGTGCAATCGCGCAACGATATCGAGAAGATCAAAATATTGCGCGAAAACCAAGAGAACGGTTGTCCACGTTCGACCAAATCGGATAAAATGTCATGGAGTGATATTGACAAAATGCGCGCGCGCGCGCTCTCTCGGAATCTCAGTTGTGGTTTTTTCGCAAAGCGTTTCTCCTCGCTCGACGATGCCGGCAAGTGAAACCGGAGAATAAAAGGTAGGATCTACAGAGAGCGGGTTTCCGTCAACATTTTTTTCTTCTCTTGCGAGAGGGCTGTGTTTTCTCTCTCTCTCTTTTCTTTCTTTCTATCTTTCTATCTCATTCCCTTTCTCTCTGTCACTTTCAATCTCTGTCTCTTTATCTCTCTCCCGTGGCGTGGTAGGGAAATTTTTACAAAGATATCATCAGGTACGTTTTAGGTGAGTGTATTATATCTTAGGTATAAATTTAACGATAATAACTAATGTCTAATCGTAACTCGTTAATTATTAGGCCTGTATTAACGGCGAACGCGACGCGAAATTTGGCGCCCGTTTTCTTCTGTTTTTGCGAAAAACGCGTAAAATGTGAATGTAAAAGAAGAACGAACGGAGTGAAAATCTCTTCAGATACATGGATCTTTAGGGATACGCTGAATTTCGCACGCGACGCTTACGTTGACGCACGGCTTGTCCTTCACACACGTAAAGCGTTCAGGCCGTTATTTTTGCCGACTATTTAGCGCCAACTGTTCGAGATCGAAACTCATACAATTAATTAAATCCTACCAGAAAAAGCGTGTGTAAATAATCACATCGATTCTATCAATTTTGATTGTTGCCGCTTTTATCTCGACGCTGATTGGACGTTTCTCAAATGTGTTTCTCGATTCATGTCGTACGAATCAAGAAGCACGGTACTGCCTCGCACTGTTCGAGCGCGACTTCTTCGTTGCTCGTGTCTTTAGAAACGTAACTAAAATAAAGTCACGTAACAGTGAGAAAAGGAAAAACAACACGTGATTACAGTCACGTGACTTTAAAAACGTGTTATTTTTCCATTCCTCCCTTTCACTATTTTTTGATTTTGATTTTCATGCGCGTTATTTCTGACATTTCTCTAATGTGTATTATATGATTTGTAAAACGTATATACTAGCTGTCATTGCGGTGACAGGTTGTGTTCACTGACACAACACGTTAAAATAAAAACAATAATAGCGTGCGCGTAGAGCGCGCCGGTGTTGTCCTAGTAATAATATAAAGCAAAGAGCGAAGAAGGAAAGAAAGACATTTTAATCCGTGCGCGAGGATATCCGACGGACGCACTTGGCGCTAAGCGCGCGGCGAGAATAAAGGCCTGCGTGTAGCTAAAATATTGTAACTGTACAACTTTTTATCCGGATTGAGAGATTAATTTCAAACGGGAAATGAACGAGACGAAGGCCGCTATTGTGTCCGTTTCCGTTACTGCAACAAAATGTCGTGTAAATTTTCGAAAATCACTGCTGTGTGAGCGCGTGGACGACAATAGTATAAATGACTCCCTTGCTGCGTCGGATCTCACGAAAATGTGAAATAAACATGCTATGAAAAATAATGGTACGCGAGCAAAAATGCAAGCTCGCGTACTGCCTCCTCCTTTACAATTCCGATTTTTTTTATTGCTACGAATCGAAATGAAAGGCTGTCTTTGCGATGACAACGCAGAAAATGCCTCGATATTTCGCGGAAAAATTTTCAAATTTGTAACGTAGACTTTTCGCGCGATTGTAACTTTTCGGAGAAGAATATCAGCTCTTTCTATTCATAAATAACATTAATAACAAATGCGTTAAATTCGCTTTACGCACCTTGGACAATACTCGAATAAAGTAAGATGCTAATATATCTTTTTATACAAACGCACTTTCTGCTGAAATTTTTCGATTTCAAGCAGCCAAACAACATGTTGACTGCCACAAATTTTCTCCAAATTGTGTAGACGTGTGTGAAACACATTTGTATAAAATAATATTGTGCGTGTACGAAAAAATATAAATATGACTTTTATACTCAATTATATCATTTTTAATCAATGTTACAGTAATTTTATTTTTAAAAACTAGTATAGAAGTCATAATTTTATTATTTTTTTTAATATATATGTTTTAATATATAGTTTATTGACTCTACTGCAATTTGTTTTTTACTCCACTAATGTCTTTACTGATCGAGTAAATAAAATGTGAGTAAATAAAATATCGACGTGGCAGTCGAAGTGTTAAAACGATATTCACGCGAACTACAATCTCTCGATCTCTGAATTATAGTAGTTGCACGATTTCACACTTTCGGAATTTTATTCAAGAGATCATCAGCTACAAAAAATCGCTTATTAACATCGTGGCGCGTTTTTCTACAGAAGATGTAAAAGGGCTTTCTCGATCCATATCTTTCGAGTGCGGGGTTAACCTTAATTACGGCGATACTTATGATGCTCTCGTATTACGTTAAAACCCGATCGTTCGCAATAATTAGCGGCTGATCTTCGCTAGAGAGAATCTCTTAAAAGCCATCGTAGGCGACGAGGGGTGAGATGAAATATTGGAGCCGAGCTAATTCCCCGAGACGGAAATCTACTAAGTGTATTGTAAAATCTTTCATGTAACAATATCGCGTGGCGATAAGAGACAGCCGCTTTTCATTTCCCGATATACATAGATATATACATATATAAATAATTATACAAACACATACACAGAGAAGGACCGAGCCGTTGCTGTCTTGCAGTTAGACGCATTAAGGATAAACGTTTTGTAAACTAAACGAGAACGCGCTTTCGTGACACGAGAGCATTTTTGAACGCGGAAAGAGAAAAGGCACATAATCGAAATAAAACGATAACACAAGCAGTTGCAAAATTTATTGTCCTTAAATAAATAAAAGTATTTGAGTCGCAGTCGGAAATAATAATACGAGATGCGGTTCTTTTTTGTATCCTTAAGCGAGTAGAGTATCTTCATAACTTTGTTTTTTTTTTTGGTTTTTGTATAATCCGAGTGTTATACAAAATTCTACATGAGGATTTTACTTAATTATATTAATTACAGTTGTTGTTTTAGTATTCTTTTATTGCGCATTTTGCATTTTATTAGTAAATATTCATTTTAACAACAAAGCGACACGCGCGTCTTTGGTTTTGTTCTCTTCTCTTTCGCGCGTTGCCAATCCGCGTGAAAATGACAAATCAATGACAGATCAATGGAAGGAGTATGAGTGGAGTGCCACGACGATGATTCTGTACAAGTCACTGTGCATTCTAGCCGTGTAAGGATAGCCGATAGGACTTAGCGATTAAGCCAAAGCATATGTAGCGATGTATAACACATAAGTTTATATTACATAATAAAATGTGTCGAGAAAATAAGCGGGCTCCCTTCTCGATATCTTCGAATACATAATATTTTTCACTTGCGACGTATGAATGGTATTCGTATAATAATAAAGTAGCAATTATTTCAGGAATATCATTGTGTGTCTCCTTTATGTTGTTCTTTTTGCTTTACACAAATATATTTACGAAACCTACTCTTTCCCCCCTCCAAAAAAAAATTAACATCTCGATATATCGCATGTTAAAAACGTTATTGTTTGTGTCTTTTGTCCTTTCACACATTTGCGATAAAAAAATGACGTACAATAATGAAAAACACTAACGCAATAACGATATAATTAAAAAGAATAATTGTATCTATTATTTTATAACGACGTTTGAGATATCGTCATTATGACGATACAGACTACAACCACGACGCTGCGCGCCGGAAGAAGAAAGAGAACTCAGCGATGAAAGGCACTGTTGTAAGAACGCAATTACTTCACCGTAAGTATGTAACTACGGTGGAAGTAAGCAATTTCGAGTCAAATTACGAAGTCGAACGAATTCTATCTCTCGTCTACTATTTTCCATCCTCGGCTCCGTCTCTCAGCATCGACCATAGTGAAACCGTCGTTGATGCTTCGCAAATTCACGCTTCAAGGAAATCGATCGTTATGAAGATAGCGTTTCCTCCCCCTCATCTCTTCCCTCTCTCTCCCCTCCTTCTCTGTCCGCATAACAGCCTTTTAACCGTGTTACTCTCAAATTTTTGGTTATCTTTTCCTTTCTGAGCGCGAAAAATTTCACGTACAACACACACGAAACACTTTCATGAATAATTTTTATTTTTTCAACGAACGAAAAATTGCACCGGCAACTTCATCAATTTACGCCGCAAAAATTTTCTCAGCCAGCGAGTATTTCCTAATTCTTCGAAGCGCTATCGAAGAACGTATCGCGATACGCGCGAGTTTATTGCGCGAACAAGTTGTAACAAAAATAGGAAGAAACGACGCATGAATGAAAATTCCCGACTCATTCTTCGAACAATTTTCCCAGTAATTTTTTGACTTCGTACACGAATAAAAAATTCAATTTCTATTACAGCGTGCGTATATACAGAAGTGGTACCACGTCTAATTTATATATTATGCGTCTCGGCAGAAAGAATCACGACGATCGAACAGACGAGAGATGGACAGCTTTAATGCGGTCGAATAACGAACGCAAAAGAACGCGCGTCGGAATTGTTGGCTTTTGTCGAAACGATCGTTGAATTCCCCACGTTGAAATCTATTTTTCACAAGTAGCTCGCCAACATTCTTGCTTACCAGCGACGGGGCATCTTTCGAAAGGAACGCGTGCAGCGCTTTTATTCATGTTTCGCTACTCCCTGCAATTCCGCTCGGCAGACTTGTTTCTCCTTACCTGCGTCTCGTATTCTTCTGATACTCGACGAATCCGACGAGTGGCGGTGAACTTTGAGAAGAGACAGGGTTGATACATAAGGCACATACAGAAGCTACATAGATCGCTTTCAATACCGACGCACTTCTTTTTTACCTTTTATTTTCTCAAATCTTCAGTTTCGTTACCACCACCACTATCACCGCGCTCGACGATACACTTTGTTATGCCGCATATTTTGCGAAGAATCAAGTTGCCGAGAAGGACTCTCTGTCTCTCTCTTCTCGGCTACTTGTCGCTCTCCTCCTACTCGTCTGAAGAGGATGCTTGGAATAATATTCGTTGAAAGAAACCGCGAGGATAATAAGAACGCGCAGAGTGTGTGGATCGTTTGGAACAATTGCGCCACAGACTCGTATTTTTATTAGACATGTAATATACGTGTAATTACAACGTTGATTTTATTATCGCAAGATACATGTATAAAACTTAAATTAAAATTACATTAGTAGAACAAAATTATTACGCGTAAATAAAATCTGCACACTCATGCAAAACTCTTTATCTGATCCTTTATAATAAAACTGCGAGCGAAGTTGTTGCCGAGCTACGATCGTAACGATTTTTTTACATCGCGTGCAAAACAGACTACGTAATAAGACAAAAATGGCTAGACTGACGAATACAATATGCAATTAATTTGCGAGTAAAAATATCCCGTCTAGAATAATAATACGCCGCTCCTGAAGCTCCTTATCGACTGGCCAGGTCTTCAAGAAACTGCAGGCGGCACTAATAATCGTCCCGCTGGGACGATTCCAGCCGTTCGTTGTTATCACGCAACATTACCCCAAGATAAAGCGTTCGACGCAGCGATGGCGATGGCGGCGCTGCAAGATTGCGCGGAAATGATCGTGGAAGTCTACAATCGCGTAATAATACAATTTTTTTCTTCGACTCCGTGACACCAGGTTTTTAATATTTAAAATAAACTATTTTACGAAAATTGAATTAAAAATGACAACATTACTTAACGAACATCTTAAACCGTGACGATTAAAGAAATTATCTAAAATTGTAAAATGTTAAAGATTTCTTTATGTAAGAAACTTCCACTCACACCAAGCACGCTTTGATATACTCTCGATATTTATTATTAATTTTATAAACTAAAAAAAAAAAGACTTGCCTTAGAAATTTAATTCCGATATGCTCAAAGTGTAGAAGCAAACACACACACAGAAGGCAAGCGGGAACTGAAAAACTACACGTTAAACTACACGGCGCACTGATAAACATTACTCGGCAATGCTCGTGCAAATTCGTGGCTTCGATATAATCTCAAGGAATTAGATAGCGCGCTTAGTAGAAACAAAAGTGCGAAATACTTAACAAAAATATGTAAACAAGTTAAAAATTGTTTACTGCTTGTTGAAAGTGAGCTCTACTGAGATGTAACGATTTTTGCTGTTGTTCATTGGCCATTCTTTTTAAAGCCCTGCCTACATTGCACCGATAATCCTTCCCCCGGGACAATCCTTAAGTTTAGCTTTTAGGCATTCGAGCCAGCTTTGGCTGTTATCACGCGACATTACCTCGAAATAAAGGACAGCGCGCGTACGTCGCCTGGATAACAGAGGCTGGTGGTTCGGGGCATGTGCGAGAGAAATGGATAGAGAGATACAATACCTAGAAGGGATGTGTGAATCCCTCTTTGTAGATAAGGGCTGGCTAGCTGGAGAACCACGACGCCCCGCCAACCTTCAGTATCAGAACCGTGGCAATATTGTAACGTTGCTGCACAAATGAGACTCACTATAAACATACACACAAATACCACGTAACGTGACACGTAAGCCAAAACGCATCCCCTTTGCGCGCCTTAGACGACGGGATATAATGATATCCCAAAGCCGTACAAGCCGATAAGACTCATTGGGGAATTGACACGCTCGCTTCATTCCCTTTTTCAAGATCACGTGTTTGCTCGCGAGTGCACCGGACATGCTTGTCAAAGACAGGTCAGTTATTAAACAATAACATTACAAGTTTGTCGCGAAGTCAGTTTGTATTTTTGTCGCGCGCATTTTAGTGAAACAATCGAACATCAGTTTACGTTTTACATAAAACGAAGTATTCGTCTTTGTGAATTTTTTAATATCACGAAACAATTAAATCCATATTATTTTTGTCGCGAACAACTCGAAGTCTGTTTTTATTTTCGATAGTTGATAACCGCATTAAAAAAACAATAACAGATCTTAAGGCTGTATAAACAGTTTCTATTAAACGCGCACGTATTTACGTGCTGTTGATTTGACCCAAACTATATACGTATACACTAAATGGAGCTTTTAAAAAGTGACGCGCGATACGGGAAAACGAGGAAGCCAATAAAATCGATTTATCGGAATCGATTGACATTCTCGTTAAAGCAGCGGGCGTTTATTCCATTTATCCACATGTTTACTCGTGGGAATTAATGCAAATTTTATGCGATTCTGATGGAAAGGAAACGACAAAATTCCGAATTTTTTTCGGGAAATCAAAGTGGTCATGTATCTGTCAAATAATTTTGTAATGTCTATCGTTGAAAATCTATAACTGTGAGTAATGTGTACATATGTATCTATCTATAAAAAAAAAAAAAAAAATATACATGTGTGTGTATTAAGTGTTTTAATTTTAAAACAGTGTGTTATTTTACATATATAAAAAAAATATACATATATTTGTGATACTTCAACGTGGCTTACATGTATAACTAAAATGCATCTCTCTCTTACAAAATACGCGCGGTATGTCAAATTGAATAAATAACATTAAAAGTTTGTAACACGAATACGCTGTCAGACGAACTCAAGCGTTCCCAACTGTTTATAAGCGCATTAAAAACACAAAACTGTTATTTTTAGTGATATTATGGCAGCGCTTCGCGCAATATCAGCGTTGCTCTGTACAACTTTAATGAACACGAATTGCGAGAAGGCATATACGCCGTTATTTTATATACGCGCGTTAATATCGCGGACCATTTTTATTTCCGTTGTGTCACGCGGATTCGTTCTTTAAAAAAATATCTCTCGTCGCTGTAGCGTGTGTTAGTTATATTAACACCTCGAGCAACGAAAATATCCAGAGAAGAAGTTTTCTATGATTCTCTTGAAGCAACAAAGTTCAAGTTTTTACAAGAAAAATAAATCTTAAAAACCTGTTTTATATATGTATTGTTGGAGAAATATAAATGTTGCTTATCTTTCTTACTTTTTATTGCCGTGATTATTGTGCATATTTATGTGATAACATATAACATACGTGTTAACATTTACGTACAACATAAAAAATATTGCATATAATATGTATTTAATAATATAACAATATATTAATTATTTTAATTAATAAATGATTCTTAATGCAATAAATAATAAAGTAAATAAACAGATATTAAATATAAAAATATTAGACAGCGCGTCAAAACCTAGCTTAGCGTTTCCGTGAGATCGTGAATTTTGCAATATAACGCTCGCATAAACTTGATTATATCAAATAAGGGATAATGAAGCGTCAACAAAGTAAACTCGGAATCTCGCGAGTCCGTAATAATGAAGAGATCTCGGCGGGTCCGGGAAAGCAAGCGCACGGAATAAGACATCGGCCGCAGTCAGTCATAATAGAGATATTACTGAGAAGGACACGTGCGCATCCCGGTTAGGAGCGAAGATAGCCGGAGGTTCATAAAATTAATAACCCATAAATTTCGAGGAATATCGCTGGGAAAATTACTCCGACATATATTACCCCGATCGGTCGACTTGGCATCCTTCTATCCCAAAATTCCTTATTGTTAGCGAGAAATAACCGTCGTTTGGCAAGCCCTATAGCCGTTTTATTCATGTCAATATAATGCGACGAAATTAAGTTACGTTTACAAACATATGTCGCGAAGAACACGTGATTTTCACGCAATTAGATGTACAAAATTGTCTCTTTATAAGATTTATTATTACTCTCAAGTATTGTATAAATTATTTCTTTTGCACACTTGCGATTATACACACAGGAAAAACAAACAATTAATCTGTTTTACCGTCCAATTATTGACTCACGTATGTTAATATACAATGTAAATATACAATGATCGAGATAATGAGCGATCGAGAGCTGGTAACGAATTATTCCGTTTATCTATCGACCTTCGTCGGCTTACACAAAAACAGCACTGTTCGTGTGAATGGACACGATAGCTTCTCTCCCCGAGAATATTCCCTTTCTCAACGACACATGTTCACGAGATCCTGTCGTCATCATTTGGGCCGAGAAAGGGAAGGAAGGAACTCGGAAGTCAATATTTATTCAACAAACAAGACGTAGCGGGCGCGTTTCACGCACCCTGCATTGGTTGCGATCGCATTGTCCTAAACAACCCCCAAAGGTCTTCCTCACCTAATCAAACGTTGCACAAGCAAGCATTCAGTCCCGAATTTCGCCTTCCCTGTCGCGTTCTCCTTCACTATCTCGTATCGTCTGTCTTGCCTCAATGGCGGAATTTGTAATAAAGGCCGCCCGTATCTTCCGGCGTCGTGATCGTTCTTGGTAATTCGCGATAACGATGAGTTATCGTTGCAAGAAATGTGAATCCTCTCAGATAAAACGCACGGATGGCTCGCTTTAAGCGTACATATACACTTGACTCGAGCAAGAAGAGTCTACGAAAACTTTGGCAAGCTCAAGCTCCTCGTAAAACTCATTAACAATATTATTTAGAAATTTAATGCGCTGTGTAAATTCACGGAGAGACAATTTAATACGCATGATATTAATTACAGACTGTATTGATTTCGATTATTAGAATATACGTTGAACTAGTTTTGAAAAAACAAATTATTTGCATAATGTCTATTGACTCTGGGAAGAAATTGCTTTTTTTTCAGTACAAACACTACAACCGCGCTGTATTTACGAGCAAAATATTATTAAATGATATTATTCGATCTCCACAATTTTCCGCTCTCTTTCTCGTACGACCGGCAATCGAGAGTTTTGATCAAAAATTCTCTTTTCATCAATATATGAAATAGCGACGAGAAACGTGAGTCTTTTATCGGTAAATCGACATTACGTAAACTCCCACCTTTTAACGCGCATCACGAATCCTCCGTTAAATTTCGCATACACACCAAAAGCAATCACTTTAGGTCGCCCGTTTCAGGATCCCGATCACGAACTGCTAAATCGCGCGATCCCAACTTCGAAATAGTAAAGTGCGCGCGGCTCTCTTCGAGTTTCGATGTACGTCTGTAACTTGGAAGAGAGATACGTACGTCTCTTCGGAAACAAAAAAATTAGGTCGCAAAGAGACATCAGTAGAGAAAAGTAAGAAAAGAGTCGTGCAAGATTACTAAAGTTCAACGTTAAATTAAGATAATTGTGCAACTCATTCTCGTTTTGATCTTTTAATAGAGAGATTAAAATTAAAGCTATCATTTTCTCACAAGATTGTGTGCAAAATAATTATTTATTTCTCACTATTCACCAAATCTTCATACGTTGTCCCTTTGCTTGTGATTTTACGAAACATTTTACTTTACAGCTTTGCATATATTTTATAGCTTTATAAATTTATATTTCCACGAAAATTTGTACCTTAAGGCGAGAACCAAGCTTTACATGACTTTCAGAAGAGATTTGCCCCCATATTTGATACACTTTGGCGGCGTAGAATTTTAATAAAATAACGTCGTTACGAAGGATTACAATAAGCCGCCACCTAAAACCAACTTCTCAGTGATTATTAGTTTACGTCTCTCGAGTGTTTCAAAGATCAGAGATGGATAGTTTTGGAAAAACATACATACGTGAATGAAAACACATTTCAGAGAGAACAAAACAAATTTTTTTCACATTCATCTTCTTTCGCTCGTAAACGAGCGCAAAATATTTCTTTACTTTGTAGATTTAAAAAGTTTTACTATTACACGTCCATAAAACATTTGTCCTATTTAGTGTCTTAAGCGGATTACGTGACAGATTGTCGACGCTGAATTCTATTGTTGAATAAAGCAAACCGCGCTCGCGACACAAAAGAGATGTATGAAGTTGGCGCCGCAACATAAAGATTATTGCTTCAACTTTAAATCGTTAATTCAAATAGAGTCAATAAACTCTTTTTATTGATGTGCTGAAACTTTCGTGCGCTCCGAGCGGAAGCTGGAAATTAGCTTCTCCGATCGGAACTATCAAATTTTGAACGCCAACTTCAACCATATCCGCGAGTGACGCGAACGACTTTGTCGTCGACTTGCCGGCGGTAAGCAAACAGTGAGTTTTCGTCGAAATTCGACGGGCCATCTCGGCCCGGTTACTTTGTCCACGACTGCAAAATCTATTAGATGCTCGAGGGACTTACACCGTAGGAAAATACTCGCTCTCAACTATCGACTTTCCCTCTGTGATCGAAGAAGACTCTGGAACCGAGAGTTCAAAGATGCCTGCGCGCTCAAGGCCGCTTAAACTTTACAAGCGAGACGTTCCTCATGTACGATGTACCGTGGCGCGGACTTTTCAAGAATCTCTTCCTTCCTACCCCTCACTCCCATCCTTTCTCTCACACCCTTCATACCTTTACTCGAAAAACTTTCACGACGAGCTTCAGATAAAGCCGGGACGGAAAACAGGCGCGATGAAATCGAGCTCGGAGTAAAGCGCCCTCGTAAATTGGGTAAGATTCTGTTTACCTTTCTACCACGCGCAAAGACAATGATGATCAAAGGTGAAAGTCCGGATGGACGAAGACTCCTGTCACCTTCTCTCTCTCTCTCTCTCTCTCTCTCTCTCTCTCTCTCTTTCCTTCTCTTACTTTCTTTTGTCACGATAATCAAATTTAACCTGCATTACAAGTAATTAATTCGCAAACTTCGTTATCGATCAATATGCCGACCAGTACAACGCCCTCGGTGTAACCTAGTAAGTAATTTGTGAATCTCATTAAAGTATCGCGTCATATATATCTCGCGGAACATAACCTTCGAGGACTTTTAATGTTCTCCATTTTTAACTTATTCGCATCTCATTTTACAAAATTTGTCGTAAATCAATTGATTAAAACGCAGATCACGTTATACACGATGATAAGGTGACAGAATTCTTCTTCAATGACTTTCCTTCAGTTTCGCGATTGCTACTTTAGATTTTCGCGCGAAAGACCATAAATAAGAAAAACAAAAAATATTTTTCACAATTATTCAAATTTTTTTATCGAAATTCACAAATTCAGATTATGCGCGCACGGCTAAATATATTATAATGCGCATCGTAAAGTAACGCTTTTGAGCATAGAAATCGCGGGGACGAGAGAGGCCGAAATCGGGGATGAGAACTGGAATTGATGAAGAGAGGAGAATGGCAGGTACGAAGAGAAAAAATGAAGAATTTTTTAAATCCCTCGCGGGGTCTCTCGCGCTTCGTGCTCTCGCATCCGTTAATCAATGTAAAATGTAATAAATAGAATAAAAAAATATATATATAGATATATACTCTCTCGACGACGAGGTACACGGTTATCGAAGGGGGTAGGGAGAACAAACTCGGTCGGCACGCTTCGCGCGCCGTGAAGTTTCATCGATTGCTTTTATCGGATACGCCTTCGAATTCCCGAAGTCGTTAATAAAACGTGATACTATTTTATTTTTATACACGCTTTCCTCCAACAAGAGACGTTTCAGCGTAAGTATAATAGAAAAATTCAACGCACCGCGCTGTGCTTTCTCTCGCGTTTCCTACGATTTTTTTTTCGCCGGCACGTTCTCACTGTGGGTACAGCGTGAAATTAACGCAAGTCGCGTTATCATGCGCATTTATGCGCTATCACGCGTATGTTAAAATCTTGATACCGTCTCACATCACTCAGAACATCTATAATCCCTTACTCCTTCTCTCTAAAAAAAAAAAAAGAAAAAAAAACAGATTCTACATGTTAAAATAAGTCAGTGACGTAAATTTTTATCTTACAATTTTTCGCTTATCTGTTTTCATTTAGAGAATCGTCTCTTTGTATACTTGCTCGGCAGCTGACTCTTGCAGCTCAACTTGTCAACAGTTACGTCGCGCTGTTACGTCGACATTTTATGTAGGTCCTTTTTTCAGATCGATCTAATCTTGTCTGCGCGATCTATGTTTTAGAGATGTGTATGGGAATCAATAATATTCTCTACTGCTCTCTCGCGGTGTTCCCACGCTGAAACACTCTCGTAAATTAGAACGCACGTTGCTTTTCACCGCGCGGCGGATAGCGGGCGACAAACAAAGCGCTGCCTCTGAACTTAGTTAAAAAAAAAAAATCCGTTAAAAAATCAAATGCAAACAAAGTGCAATGACATGAATAGTAGGGTACATACGTACGAAAAGAGAACGACAACGATATACTCCCGCGCGCGCGCTTCATCAATCAATAGACAGATGCCAACTGGTGACCACCCACCCAGACTGTCCGTCGATAGTTTTGCGACGCACACACGTTTCGTGTAACGGCATGTGACAAATTGCACTAAGCGTAATTTTGCAACTCGCGGACAGCCAGTAGTTCGCGAGGAACAATATTAATCGCGCGACTCCGCAATCGCGAATTTTTTTCAAGCGTTGTTTGACGTTTTCGCCAACTTTTCGATGTCCGTTATTGACTGTAAAAGCAGTTTAATTCGATATCTATCATTGTTCTATTTTGGAAATACGCAAAACATGAATATCACGTTAAGATACATTGTGGTGACATTATAAAAAAAAACTAGTATTTTTAATAAAAGCACACAATATATAATTACTTCTCATCGAAATAAAATTAAGTTGCCAAAATTTAATTCTGAATTATTCGGTATTGTTTGAGTTTACCATCTTAACTTTAAAAGATATATACAATGTGAAAATATCGAAATTGTAGACATTCGAGAAATGTTTTTACTCTTTAAAATTTCCTACATTAAAACTGCGCTTTGCACGGTATAGTCGCGCGCTCAGAAAGATTCTGCATGCTAAGGGTTGCACTTGTAGCGACTTTTTTGTCAATAACCTTTGTCCCCGTTTGCGTTTTTATTCGTCGTCTAATCTCGCGCGAATAACACCCGTCGAAAAAAAAGTAATGTAAAAGTATGCGCGCACGCTTGCGAACTACCGTAGGCTAAAATGCTTCCATAAAGATGCAAATAGCCGAGTGGCGTCCGAAATGAGAAATATCGAGTATCGTTCACGGAAGGATAGAAGATCGGTAGTAGTCGGGATGCTTTAGCTTCCGCCTATGGATGCCACCCTTTTCGCGACGGTATCGGCAAATCTCCTGCAGCGCGAGAGATATTTCAAAATCCCTTCTCTCTCGCCGGGATGTAAGCGCGATCGGCCAATCATTTTTTATAGCGCGGCCCAATTCGCAACGAGAAGCTATTTTGCGCTTACATGACACACATGGCGGAGATTGTCCGGACGTTAGTGTAACACAGCGTTAAAATTGTTGGCAATTATTCTCATCGCACATTGTACGCGCACTAATTAAATCTCATTGTTTCGCTCGTTTAATTAATGCTGTTGATTTTCCGATGTGATACTTATTCAAATCAACACGAAGCCGTCGATCCAATTAAATTGTTTGCTTTTGCTGTCTTCATAAACAACTTTGACGTGTCGTGCAATATATAGCGATAATGTTGTTAGATGTTATACAGATAATGTTGTTTTCATTGTAATATTAACGTCGGTTCAAAATAGAACAATTGGATGTCAGATATTTTTTTTAACACAAAAGAGCATTATTTACATTAAAAAATAACATGTTAAAAATGTAAAAATATATAGTCAAATTGAAATAAATAATTCTGTTTTATAATTAGAAGTAAATAATTAGAATTAAATTTGTGTATACACAAAAAAAGGGATTTCTCTCTATTTTAGAAATATACTTCCATAATATTAGCGTAACTCGCCTATATATAGCCTATCTATTGCGCGCCGTTTGAGAATCACTGCTATAGAGTCACGATCCGTTCTGTCGTTGGCGTGAACTTGATGCAATGCACCTTCATGACCGGGTGTTTCCCTTAACATGAAGAAATAACATCTTCGAAAACATTTATGCGGCGAACGCACAGATGCGAAAAAGAAAGTTAAAAGCTTGTGCACCCGCTCTTGTAGTCTTAAATATCCCCGACACGGACATTTTCATTTCCGAGTATTTCCGTTCTGAAGGTAAGAAAAGTATATCGTTGCAGGAAATTATGGCGGCGGAGAATATAAGAATATAAAGTGTGGACACAGTCACCGACGAGATGATCTCTCTTGTCTCGAAACTCGCGGGAATTACCGGGCGGTCTCCGGTGCAATTACACGCGCGAGTTAAATCATAATTAAGGTCGGCGACGACGACGACGACGACGACGACGACGACGAAAAAAAAACGTTTATGTAATTTTTTTCAAAGCCACGACTAATTAATTAGCCGATTCGCGAGATGAGCAATTAGCGCCTGACTGTTTGCGCATCTGCGAAGTGAAGTGCGTCACTAAATGCATCCTTATGTCACTATTTATTATCTGTCTCTGCTGTGATTCGTCGCACTGCTTATTTAATTTATTTCGTTGTAATTTGATTAATGTGTATAAATACCGAAAACACATCCAGCTACTTTCTTCAAATGTTCATTGATATGTTCTCGACGGGGAGAGCGAGAGTGAAAATTCGTGAAGTTAGAAGTATATCTTGCGAGCGGAAAGCGAGGGAGAAATTTGTTACGCCTCTTTGCGGAGGCGTGTGTTACCTTCCACTGAGAAGAAAACAAGGAACGGACCGAGAAGGATAGAGAGAGAGAGAGAGAGAGAGAGAGAGTGAGACAGTAGGAAGAGAGAGATAAGGGAAATACTGGTTTGGCATCTACGCAATTTCCTTCATTAGCATCGAATTTCCGCAGAATACCCCTTTCCTATTCCACCTCGCCACTCTACATCGGCGTGTTTCTCTTCATCTTCCGTGGCCCTTCGTCCTCCTTTCTCAATCGCTATCTACATCCCCAACTTCTCCTCCGTATCACTCTGGGATTCCCCTCGCTATCCTCCAAACGTCTCGTTCTGTCTCCGCCAACGCGTCCGCCTCCGCCGAATTTCGAGGCTGAAATACACGGTATCCGCGTCGTTGCCGCCCATTGCAATTTGGTTAGTAAACTGAAGCCCGCTAAATATACAGATGTGTGCACGCGGTAAAACGAGTGAAAAGAGAGAGAGAGAGAGAGAGAAACAAAAAGAAAAAAAGAACAGATTCCGATACGTCATTTTGTCGAGATACGGCGATTCGAACTCTTACGCAAAACATAGAACAGCTCGTAAAATTCGCGGGACCAAGTATGTACATGATCAAGAGCGTTAACAATGCAAGCGAAGTCGCATAGGTCGCACCTCCACGCTATAGATATTGTGTGATACTGTATTTTTACCCATTGAGAACAATCGGTTTTACTTCCAAATCAAAGAATTTAATTCAATGACAGACATAGAAATTCACTTTTTATACGTGACATATAAAAGTAAAATATAAAATGTCTATTAAAATATCTATTCTAGAGTGCATGTAGAAATCTATTATTAAATTTCGTAATTGAAAGAATTTTAAATGATTTTATATCGCAAAATCGTAGAGTAGCAAAGCGTGAATTGCTCTGAAATTAAAAACAACCGCACGCGATGACAAAATCATTTGTAAATAATTTTAATATCATTTGTATAAAACCGTTATATAATATCATTTGTACAAAACCTTTTTGTTAGAATTGTGTGTTATTTTTAAATACTTTTTATTAATAAATTTATAAATTATTATAATTTTTATATATAAAGAAATTTATATATTTTATAAATTTTTATATATAAAGAAATTTTTATATATAAAGATTCATAAATATGTAAGCACGTATTTTTGTATATTAAAGTCACTTTGACATATTGTTATTTACATACCACCTATCTTTTGCTACACCAAATCACGTTACAATAACAATTATATATATGAGGTTGAGAGAGCGTTTGTATCTTAAGTTTTCGTTTCGTTAGCAATAACATAGGTATCAGCAAACTAAATGTTTAGTTGTCTTTTGTCTTCTTACGTATACATATCGTGTTCTTTGCAGAAATCTTCATGTACATGATACTTTGCTCACTGTGGTCGACTATTTGTCAATCGTTACATATGCATTATTACTCTTCAGTTGAAAATGTTTCCGCATATTTATTGATAAAGATTTGTGTGTGCAGAACGTGAAAAACATAAAGAATTTAGAACATCTCCTGATGGTATTACTGTAACTAGCAGAAAACATCATGTGTGCAAAATAAGGAAAATATATTTACTAAACTATACTCTATGTTCTTCTCTCTCTCTCTCTTTCTCTCATTCTTCTCTTCCTTTTCTTTCAATCTGTTTTCTTCTCATTAAATTTATCATGTACCTATTGTATACTAATGTGATTTCTATATTTGTCAAACACTTTATTTGTCGTTGCGTCCGTACAAATATGACACGAGCAAGAAAACTTTTAAAAGTAAAAAAGACATCACTGTAATACTGGTTTTTCAAAATGCACAATATGTCCTAAAATCTGCAACTTTAATTTTAATATACTGGATAGTTCACATTAAAAACGTTTGTCGATAAAATCAATCTTTAATATAGTCCGAAAGAAAGTATAAATATATAACCGCGAGCGAAAGAAAACCTATAGATAAAAGAATAAATATTTCCCATCTGGATATTTCTTTACTTCGGTTTCTATAAATCAACGCAGATGTATTGGGGTTGCATTTGTACTGAAATATCGATGTGGACGTGACAGAAACGTTGTGAAGGATCTTTGAAGTAGATTTAAAGAGACGAATGCATCTCACATGTAAAACCGTTCGCTAAATCACATCATATCTCGTGCGCAAAGCGCAAAGTGCACTCTGCTCACTGCATCGTCCGCACTCTCGTTTCCTCCCCTCAGTCTATACCGGTTCGAGATCAAATATCGTTTGCCTTGATTCTCAACGACGACCGAAATGCAATTTTCGCGCAAACTCTGCCATGAACCTAAACTCAGCGCGAACGCCGAGGCGTCGATGTAAACTACGACTAGCCGGAAACCAGGTTTGCAAGTGATCGAGTTTGATGACGCTTGACAGGTTCAGAGAACGTGAACCGAAGATATTATTACGGCCATCTCAATAATAAGTCAAATATTGAAATAAACAAGTACATAAACAAATGCATCTTCTTTACCGAGACTTATACAAAACTTTACGTTCACTCATAGAAAACTATATTAAATATAATTTTATTGATTAAAACTTTTCGATATTTCCGCGGCCTTGAACTAATGACGACAGCAAACAAAATACGCGAAAGTTTCGTGCACTTTGTGTAAAAATAAAAGATTATTTCTGTTTAAATGCACGTGGAATCAACAGAGCACACTCGTAAAACGTATCAAAAACTCTCTTCTTTCGGCTCAACAACGAAAACCCAGACTACACAATGAAATCAAAATATAGATTTGTCATATGTTTTGACAGCTGCCGAATCATGCCTTGATTTTGCGTTTCTCACACTCTAAATCATATTCCGAACGAAGATATATTTTACACAGGTGTGCTTTGTCGAACAAATCTCTTTTGAATCGCTAAACATTTTTATTCTCACATAAAACGCACGAAATTTTTGATATGTTTTCGGACTATTTCTGATTGTTTTATTACGTGTAGATCTGTTCTATGTGTTCTCTCTCCTTCTCTCTCTCTTTTTTAAGATATTAATTAAAGTAAATCAAAATTATTCTCCTAATTATATATAACATTTCGAGAGATTAATTATGGTTTTACTTTTACTTCTACACGCTAGTATAAAAGAACTATTTCATGAAAACGCGATATGTAATCTTAAAAATCCGCGAGGCGAGGGAAAAGACGTAGAATGCGAACGCCGGAACTTGTCGGTTAAATCGAGCGGGAAAGATGGAAAATGAAAAGACCACGGTGAGATAAAGGGGGTGATGGTAGCACGATATCGAATGCCGGATTGCCAAGGAAAAAGGAGTTCCAAAAGGGCCGCAGCAAAATTGCGGAAGAATTGCGATGCACATACCTATAAAAGACGGCCTGTCAATAGCATGGACCGGCTGCCGTCGCGCTGTGCGCGATTTCAATCGGTGTGTCTTCCTTCTTCTCTCTCTCCGCCACCTTCTCATCCCCCAACAAAACGATACGTAGTGCATACAAGACGCATGTACTACGTATGCATGTCGCAGTGAGCTTGCACCTGCGCAAGCACAGGAACGGAGGATTTCTGTGCGGAAGCTAACGAGACGAGCAAGCAGAGGAACTGAGACCGCGCGCCGGTATAATTTCGATCGATTTGAATTTCCGTTGCTTCCGCTCGATACGTCAAAGAAAATTTTATCATTGACAAATGAATGTAAATGTTATTTCCGTTGGTTTATGTAACAATCGACTAACATAAATAACTGCAGGCGGAGAAAACAGAAAACAAATCTAAGTTAATAAGTTTGTATATTATAAAATTATAAAACTCATTGTACTATTTATCTCCGCAAAATATTAAACAGTTAGAAAACTTTTAATTTTAGATTTAAAAAAATTACTACCCTCGCGAATATAAAATAGACGGCTGTCTATTAATTTTTCTCTCAGAATTTCAGAAAAAAATTAAATTTTCAACTTGTTTGTAATTAAGTTAATTCGTTTGTTTCGTAATAAGCAATTCAATAATTAAATTCAGTCTCTGAGTAATCGGTAATACCGCTCGTGCACAAGCACGCAAAAATATATCTCTTAGGATGTGTGCGATCTGTGACTCCGACATATAAAACTTGTCCGAGAAATTTCTCGCTGCGGCTCATTCCGTCCGCGTCTTATTTCGTGGTCGAAAAGATTTCGTAAGAATCGAAAACTCGGCCCCGGTCAATGCAGTTGACAAGCACAAGAGAAAAATCAGGGCTTTCGATATCGCGCACGTCCACGAAAACGCGATGTGAATTCACGTGAAGGAAATTCGTGCTTCAAAACACGTTTTGACAAATTCATAAGAACAATTAATGATCCGCAAATATTTCTACATTTCTACATTTTTAATCTCTCGACAAATTTCTCTAGAAAAATGTCATGTAATATGTATTGTGTATAAGTATATAAAATACGAACCTTTTGAACTGCACATCAAGTTTGACTGCTCTCGAATAGAAGTTTTTATGTAATCTGCTGTGCGGGCGGTGTGTAGCATCATTAACTTTTTCGCTGAATATGCGGCCTTAAAAGTGCACGAGACTTGTTCTGGCTTTGTAACTTTCCTCAGAAAATTTTGAATCTTACGACGTGATACGGTCTCTGCAACAAAAGACAAAGCTCGAACTGTATTGTCTAGCTTCTTGTTGTACTCGAAATTATGAGATCGCACGGATCTAGAAGCGTAATTATCATATAAAAATACTTGCGGTGCGCGCTTAATGCAATTTCGTAAAATTATGTAAAATTATGCAAACAATTTGTTTTTATACTGTTTTGTAGAAAACCACATGTTTTGAAAGCTCACTGAATATTATTTCACAAAAGATTGCTTTGATAATGTAATATTACTTGCGCATTAAAGAAACATGCATTGCGATAAAGACCTCCCCGCAGACGACTGTGTTATTCATATAAGTACGTTTTCGTGTCGGATAATAGAGTCGGATAAAATTACGAGCTGACAGCGAACAAGGTTTTCTCGAGACACCGAAGCAATAAAAGAATATGTGTGTGTTTAACACGTAGCACTTGTTAGTTTTTATTTCTATGTTGTGCAGATAATTGAAAAATTATCGATTGCGCGCGTGCTATTTATATAACGTTCTGTAGTGCGTTTCTATCTCTTTGTTATGAAAATTATCACAAAACCAATTGAATCTTCTAGCAACGAATCATAAAACTTTATTACATGAAATATTACTAATATTATATGTATATATATTATCAGTAATAAGAATAACAAGAAATAATTGTGTACGGGCAATGTTATACAATGCTTTTATACATGAAGTTGCACCATTTACTAATACCTCAATATCTTAGCAATGAAGATACAATTTTGAAGATCGCCTTACTTGCTTGTACTATTAAGATTATTTATTCGTCATGTTCTACCTTAAAGTATACTTCTCAAATGTCTCTTGCATATTCGATTTATCACAATAGCAAGTATGTATATACATATGTACATTTCTTTCTCTTTCTTTTTCTCTCTCTCTTTATGTCAAGAAATTATAATTATCTAGTGAACACACATCAAGCAACCGACGCGACCTACACGCCAATACAAAAGAGATTGACTTATCTATTGATAACAACAAAATGCGTCGCCTGTGATTGGTTGCCGATATTACATACATATTTCTTTGTTACTTCCTACCTTATCGATTTAGAATAGCATTTTGCACATCAGTTGTGCGTGTCGGATTTTTTATAATATTTTTAAGAAAGTAAAACCAATAAAATTTGAGATGATATTATTGTCAGAGAATGATGATGTGAAAAAGATGATACCTGATTACTCTCTAGAAATTCTGGTGCTGCTCCCTAAAATTAACTTCGTTTTCCTGGCAATCGCACATATATGTTGTGTGAAAAGTTGCAGATCTTTACATTGTTTCTTTTCACGTTTCTGTTTCCTAGAGTTCAGAGCAGTCGTTTCAATTCTCAAATTGACACACGCGGCAACTCGAGGTATTCACACACCTGCGAAGATAAGCTTGTAGTAATTTTACATTTTCCGATATTAAAGCGAGCAAATAAGTACGTGTACTTACGTGTACACTTACCTGTGAACGCACTTGCTGAAATTTTGTTGAAATTGTGTTGTTGTTGCGCGCATTGTGCAAAATGAATCTTGCTTCGCGTCGCGCGTTTACCATTTTGTTTCCTGCGCGCGCCTCGCGAGAGCGCGAACGGCCGCCATACGATTTTGCCGTAAACTCGTCAGTTACCGATATCAGACAAGTACGCGATGCCAATTTACGCGTCACTATCAATGCCTGATACTTTGCGACACACGCGTGTTACAGATATTTGCGCGCGAGACGACAATAATCGCGAGAAATCATGTACAAAGTTCCACTTCGCGTCGTGCGTCCACTCCGACTGGCCGCCAATTCTGGTGTATCGAAGCGCGCGATATTTCGATTCTCGAAATATCGAATCGATGACGCGCGCGACGCACGACTCAGCACGGAATAGAACCAAATCAATCGGTAAGATGGCATTTTTATTTACTGAGTTGATTCGCGTAGTTTGACGATGAGCGCACAGAAACGTAGATATCGCGGCGCTCGTCGAACGGGATCGCGTAAAATGCGACCGTGGCCGTTCTCGGGGCCTTCTGTCTGCTCAAAAGGTGAATTTACATCCCCTGCGCACAACCCCTAGCAATCACTGGGTCCATCGTATAAGCCGCACGGCTTGCGAGGGAATATTCTGGATGTCGTGTCGTAAAGGAGACGTGAGAGGAACGAGAGGCGCGATCGACGTTGAGTAAAGAGCGTCGCTTGGTGGTTCGCCACGAATGGGGTGGCGTTGCGTTACCGCGAAACGACGCCCGACGTCGTGAAAAAAAAAAAAAAAAAAAAAAAAAAAACAGGAACGAGGACAGCGACGACCAGGGTGCAACAAGCGTCCGCGGGTGTCACGCCGGGCAAACATGAGCGAGCGGAACTCGCGGTCCGTTGCGAGGGTTGTTCTGTGCGCTTCGTATCGCATGGAATACGTCAAAATGGGTGAGTAAGCTTTACTTTTAATAAGGGAATTTGTTCCGAAGACAGTTTTGATGTCGTTTAGCTCGATTTTTGATCGCGATTTTGTTGTACGCGAACGTCGATGGCCGAGGAGCGAAAAATGTACGATAATTTGCGTAAAAATTGTTTTCGACTTATAAAAAAATGCTTTAACTGCATTCTGGAATAATAAACAGGATATAATTGCAAAAATAGATTTATATCGATTTTGAGTGTATCGAATTCTTTGTTATATTCTGATTTTTTTTAGATGTGGAATTACAACACACAAACATTTTACATGTACGAGATGAAGTAACAGTGTTTAGAAATCGTGTAGGAAATTTTATCTCCGCGACAGAATATCGAGAGAGAATTGCATAATATATCGAATGCGATATCTTTAGAGATCCTCTTGTTGCGTCTCTTGAGAATGGTCTCTCTCTCTCTCTCTCTCTCTCTCAGAAATTAATCTCGGAATTGATGAGAGTTGCATGGCGTAGAAATGTATTGACTATGGTGGGGAAATGTGTGTCACGCATCCAACTTTCATAGCTGCGACGCAATAACTTTGAATAAGCGCATACACACACATAAACACACATATATGTATATATATATATATATATATATATATACACATATGTATATATATGTGCTTATTCAAGCGGCGCTCCGCAAGTTTAGAGATTTTGCGCAATATATTTAATTTGAGAATAAAGCAGCAAAACGGATTGCATCTCTTTCTCACAGTTTGCTGCGCGGAAAATTCTGCTCGAAAAATTTCTGCACAATATCTCGAGACCAATCGAATTACATTTGATTACATTTAAACGTAGTTTTTTTAGTTTGTTAACTGTATTTGCAATTGCTGTTAAATTGTGAATATGCAATTTGCACAAAATCATTTTCCTGCTTTTTTACGAAATTGTTTTACCTCATTCTATTTGGCAAAGTAAAGTAATATAAAATTCTAATTTTAAAGTTTCCTTCTTAAAATATCGATAAAAAGAAAGTTTCAGTCAGTAAATATGTCAGTAAATATGATAATATACATATACATAACATATAGCATACACCATTTTTCAGCACATTTAAACGCTGTCCTCAATTTGAAAGACGAGAATGTTTTGTGAAACGAATATCGTAATAAAGGGTTTTACATTTTCCATCACTTTCTCTCCTTCGGCCATTTCCGCCTCCTATTAATTACGCTTCTATTAACGTTGTTCGTATATAAGTGACTGAGAGACTACAATCTGAGAGGGAAAAAATCACTAAATAGCTGTTAAGTTAATGGCAAATTAACTTTGCGTCAATTATTGCGAAAGAAGTGAAACGTAATAAAAAAGATCCTCGTATTTGTGATAAATTTTCGATATTGAAAATCGTGCTCAACGAAATTTACATAAACGTTCCAAATACAAATTAATGTTATAATACAACTTAAGCCCCTTGCACAATGCGAGGGAATAGTGATAGCAATAAGCAATAGACACAGAATTCCAACTCGTCGAAAATTTTATCGCTATTGCTTATTCCGTTTTCTGATCTGCACTGATACATGTGTATTTTTGTATGTTAGATTCTGCTGTTCCTACTGTTATTTATAAATATTAACTCTTTAAAACTGGTGTTATTTCTATCGCTATCGCTATTTCTTCCATTGTGCAAGGGGCTTTAGTATTTTTTATTTTTCCAAAATATTTAAACATTTATTTGTTTATTCGTATAAAACATTTAAGTTTGCCGAAGGCGCTGCTTGCATGCAATTTTACTCGGGCTTTACTTAGTGATGGTGTGTGCCAGCCATGTCCTTTTTTAATTATCTAGCGAAGAAAAATAAAATTTTCTTCGAACTTAAATTACACTCAAACTAGTTCGTTACATTTTTATGTATTAATTAAATGAAAAACTACTCTTCAAAAACAAACCAAGTTACCAGAATGTGGAACGTTGGAATTAAATAAGAAATACAATAGTTTATAGAAAAGAAAATTTATAAAATGAATATTCTCTCTTGATCATTTATATTCTTTTAAAATTGAATCTCAGTGCACTCTTCTGTGCACGTATCTTATGATTTTATTTTTATTACATGCATTTTATTAAATTAAATTTTTAGATTGAAACTTAAATAAAATAAACTTCAATATATTCTCGACTTTTTGAGTAAATTATAAAAATGTAAAGCACATATATAAAGTACGACGATCTTCTCGAAAGATTTTCTCGAAAAATAGTGCTTAAATCACCTCAACACGCAAACTTGCACGTTTTCTTACTAATTGCTCATTATCGTTGTTAAGATGTACGTCGAAAAGCAAAGGACATGGCACACCTGTAGATCCGAAATGCCGGACTAGCGCGAGAGAGAGCGAGAGAGAGAGAGAGAGAGAGAGTGAGAGCGAACGGCCGACCAAGTAGAGAGCCAGCGCAAGAAGCAGAGCAGAGCAGTGTAGTGAGGACAAAGTAGAGAGCCAAGCACAAAGTAGAGAGCGAGTGGGTGAGAACGATAGAGAGAAAAGCACACCCCCCCGAAAAGAATAAAGCTCGCGCGAAAGGAGAATGAGTCACGTTCAACAGCATGTGCTTGCGAGCGCGATAGTACTCGCGCTGTTAGTGGTACTCGGCATCCATGTCTTCCTGTTTCCCATGTACACGTTGACCTCGCCAACGCGCCACACCAAGATCTCCGTATACGAGCAGGCACTGTGTCGCACAACCATCAAGAGCAACGTGCGGGTGACGGCGGAATGGCGTAACAATCCCTGTCCCAAGTACGGCATAGTGTCGGCCGCGCAGGGCGGCAGACTCGGTAATCAGATCTGGGAATACGCTTCGGTGTGGGCGACAGCACGACGCACCGGTCTCGAACCGTTTATGCCGCGCTGCATCCTCAAGACTCTGGAAGAGCACTTCGAGAATCTCAGCATCCCGCCGCTCAGCTACATTGGCAAATGTATTCTGGACCTCGGCCAGGTGGTCAACTCGCTTAGCCAGTGGAACAGCACGGAGCAAAACATTATCATACCCAGGTTAATGTTTATATTTTAATATACATGTATCTCTAAACACCGTTAATGAAAAACGCTATTTTACTATTTTCTATACTAATTTCTAAAAATAAACAAGAGATGAAAACTTTTCTTTCCCTTATCACAGGCACGCGGCGTACTGGTCTTTGATACTGGTCTGGTTGGATGACGTGCGACGGGAATTTACGTTCAAGCCGAGCCTGAGATTGTACGCGGAGAAGGTGCTGAGGCACGTGGCGGAGAGATTCAACCTGTCCTCGCCGACTTACGTGAGCGTACATGTGCGCAGAACTGATTATATAGATTACCTCTGGCAGAAGATGAAGACGCGACCCGCGCCGGTAAGTTACTACTTGTCAGCGATGAATTATTTCGCTGACAAGTACAGCGACGTGATTTTCATAATAACGAGTGATAATATCACCTGGTGCAAGTACAACTTGCGCAGCGCGCGTTATCGCATTAGTTACGTGTCGGATAATGACGGAAAAGGCCCAGGAAAAGATCTGGCGATTTTGGCCGCGTGTAATCATAGTATAATAGATTACGGTACCTACGGTTCGTTCGGGGCAATTTTGGCCGCTGGCGAGACCGTGGTCTACAATGTAACAGCATACTTTTCTACTCTGATGGCTGACGTTCTACCGAATTGGAAGATAATGAGTTGAACGAAAAATCGGATGGAAATAGAAGGAACGTGAATTTAATCGAACTGCTTTTACATATTTTGCAAACTCTAATTTATTGGCGGAAAAAAATGATAACAAACTTTTCTTCAAACTTTTTAAATTAATTTACAAGTCAATTTCTGAGAAACGATGATCTCTTTTTATTAGTACGTTGAAACAAAGCATTAAAATTGCAAATTTTGATGTTCACGCATTTTCTATCAGGTTGCAAGTTTTTATAGACTACTCCAATAATTGTATCATTATTTGTCGCTGCGCTGTTTTTATACACGAGGTATGGTAATTTTGAATCACTTGAAAGTATATCATGCCTTTGTCCCGCTGTCCTAATTGTATATCATTTTACGTCCCGCTGTTCATACGGATATGGTAATTTTGAACTACTTGAAAGTATTTAATGCCTTTTTCCTGCTTAGATACTGTACGTTTATTTTCATTTATCTCCCCGTAACGTGTACGGATATATGATCGATTCATGGCTTAGATAGAGTAGATGCGCGGGAACTAATAGTCAAATCCGATTATATAACATCGGAATGTTTTGTTTTCGGAGATCGATTCTTCTCGAAAGGCAATGACGAACCACCGGGGTGTGTCGCACTTGCCAAGAGACTTCCCTTGAATAGGTGTCTTAATTACTTTTAGTGGCTCGTAGGTCTATTTAAAGTAGTTAAACAGTAGGTAGGTCCCTTACGCTCGTTTATGAACCCGCGCACTCTACGAGGTTATAGCGTAGAAGGGAAGTATCGTCGGGATCGAACGGGAAGAATTATATGAATACACGAATATTTTGTCGGTAGACGGTTAGTAACATTGAATGAAAGTGTGTTGCTACATGAAATTTTTTATGTGTAACGGCGTAAGTGCATCATTGTCAAAATGCTTAAATAACGATATTACGCATGTATTGTGTGTATTACCCTTTCCTGTTTAAATTTAATGTGTGCACACACAAAAACTAGAAATCGATGCACTTTGTAAATGTAGCGAACAAACCTCTCTCAAGAAATTCGAGGAAAAGGTTTACAATGGAACAACGGACCACTTAACTAAAATTAAAAACAGATGCTTATTTTTTCTACGACTCTGAATACTCGAGACACACAACGGCCGGAACAAATTTGATAAAACAAAGAAAAGTAGTCAAGACACGAATTGAGAATTCTTTGTTTCTTTTTTGTGAAATATACAGTGGTAACCAAACGAGCCTAATTCAAAAAGGGAAAAAAAACACGCGTACGAAAAAATTCTAAATTTTGCAGTGCCCATAATTACGTGATGATTAATCTCCAACTTTCGCGTGATCTTTTCCGAAACTTAAATTTTCTAATATATTAGTTCGTAGGATGTTTTTTTGTATAGTTTTCTATATGTAGCCTATAGCAAAGAGAATTTTTCAGGTCGATTATGTTTACACGTTCCAATATGTATCTCATATCTCGTAGCGAGCGTGTAACATATACTTTACAAACCCACATACAAAAAAAGAACAAAAAACCAAAAAAAAACAAAAAAACAAACCACGTTGACAACCATCTATAAGTCTTATGATGTACAATGATTTCAACTGTGATTCTATTTCTTATTGTGCCAAAATTCTTAATATACACGTAAGCATATATATATATATATATATATATATATATATATATAT